>NC_090651.1:356998632-357296132 GCF_040937935.1 Hyperolius riggenbachi | reverse complement strand
CGAGAACAACTGGTCAGTATTTATTCATTATAGACAAAATTAATGTTAAAAAATGCTTATGATATGTTTCAAAAAAAAATAAAAATATATATATATATATATATATATATATCTCGAAACAGAGAGAGAGCTATACATATAGATATGTACTGTAAATACACACACACACACACACACACACACACACACACACACACACACACACACACACACACACACACACACACACACACACACACACACACACACACACACACACACACACACACACACACACACACACACACACACGTGTTTGTGTCTGTTTGTGTGTGTGTGTGTGTGTGTTTGTGTGTGTATACTATATATTTAATTAAACAGACTAAACACACCTTCCACTCAAACTGTTTCAGTTAATTACATTATTCTTACAATTGCATCAGTGTCTCAGAGCAGACAGCTACCTCCCTATATCTTATCTTATTGTCTAAGAGTTAGACTACTTCAGTATCAGCACATGCCAGCGTGGAACATTCAACATAGTATTTGAATCAAAATCTTAAAGTTTTCAAAAATAAGTAATCATTTATCACTATAGTTATTTATCACTCAATAGTTTTATTTATTAATTTTTTAGAAAAATATTACCAAGAAATATAAAAGAAATGTAACCTAAGTTTTCATGTGGTTTTTTTAGATTGATTTGCTACGTCAGGAAATGCGCTTTCGTAATGGGCAGGATGAGGAAACCCAGAGCTTTCCAGAGAATCCAATTTTTGATCCTAGCAACCCTGAACACTACGACGATGTCAATAGAGATCGGATTGGACACAAAAATTGGTGCACGTGTAACAACTGCACAACCATGCCTACCGGAATAGAAAGTATTTGTTGCCAAGAAATACCCAATGTATTGTCCAAAATGGATAACTTACAATGCATACTTACCCATGCAATGATACCTCAGCTTTGTACAAATGAGGAGTGGGCCAGAATATTTTTATTTTTGACTCATGGATATAATGCCATTACTCTTGCTGACAAAGACAGAAACAGGTTAGCAAACCAGTTTTATTGTTTAATATAAAATTCTTTTAATTTTAAAGTGTTATCCAAATGTTAATTACCAAAAAAAATTGTAAATTATGATGTGTTTGAGTGAGTAGCATATTTTACACTGTGGAAGACGCAATTTTACTACACAAAGAAATCGTACAAAAAGTACCTGAGTATTATACATTGTAATGATTCATCAGGTGAAAATTTATCATTTAAGTGGTACTTACCGGGGGCTTTCTCCAGGCCCAATTTCCCAGCATTTCCCTTGCTGCAGCTCTCCAAGCAGCCGTTCGTCTTGGCTTTGTCTCGGTCCAAGGCGATAACGTCAGAGCGACCTCCAGGTCGGCCTGTACTACGCATGCTTGAGTGTACTTGTAAATCACCGCCACGTGGACCTTGAGCGGACTGCACAGGCGCAGTAGTTCTGAAACTGTGTAGTCCGCTCCACCCCACGTGGCAGTGATTGACATAATAAATACATTGCGATTTACTGATGTAATGCCGGGAATACTCGGCTTGTTTTAACCCGTGTAATCAAGCCGCTGGCTCGATGCAAGCTCGTACGTGCGTCTGTCCTGATTGATTCCCGCTCGTCCACACGGGCAGTTCTTATCTCCCTTTTTTTTTTTTTCTCCCCACCAGTATCTAACACAGAATTGATCAGTTGCGGTATCCGACAGGTCTGGAATTAACATTCGATACATCAGTGACTCGATAGATAATTTCTAAAAAACCATGAATTACCAGCATTACAGTACATATCAAAATTCAACTTTATAAACAACCCACAAAAGCAAACATAGATAATGTGTGCTCCAACTGCCTTTCAAATTCAGCATCTCACTTAATCCTCTTATCATAATCACAGCAGACAGTAGTCTAACCCTATAATGAATAATAAGAATAAGTTTAGTAAAGACTTGAAGAAAACTACCCTTTTTTTTTTCCTAACTCTGAAATGTAATATTGTTAAATCATAGAAAATAGTACTGCCTTTTACATAAATTTAATATTAAAATAATGTGTCTCATATATATTGGTTTATAATTTTATTAATTTATATACAAAAGAAAAAATGAAGTTTACAATAGTCAGTTAATCGAAATTTATAAAAATAGTTTAATATATAATATTTCAGTCATGTTTACATACAAAAATGCATATTTTATTATGAAATTAATATATGTTTATTTATTCAGGAGACTTCGAAAATCAATTTACCGTGCCTTTACAGGATGGGTACACGGCTATTTGGGACGAGGAGAAAGGCGACCCATACCATCCTGTGTAGTCAATAAAGTAAGACAAGCTTTTCCGGACCCGGAGGGACAGTATGCAGGATTTAAACAGAGTAATGAAGATGCTGCAGAGTACATGGTTTTAGATGACTGATACTGTGTGTTTATTTCATTTAATTATTTTATTAAAATAAATAACTTGTTTTATAATAATTAAAATCTTTGAAAGAAATATGTTTTACAGTTGTTGAAAATAGTATATTTAATTTGTTGTTTATTGAATCAATAAAAGTTTAAAAAAATCACTTTCAAGAATCTTTATATATAAAAAATTTCTTACATTTTTATAGATGTAAGTTAAATTTAACTAATATAAAGAAATGCCTCCAACATTATTTTTTGGGCAATGGCTATAATTTGAATGACAGTCTGTGACAAATCATATTACAGTTCATAAGTTAAAGGTGAAAATTCCATTGACGATCTATTATGCACCACTGATTTTGCGATTCTTCCTTTGTACTGTGCTGCTGGGGAGCATGTTTGTACCCTGTGTGTCTGTAATTCATTAGCACAGCATTCAGTTGTGGTGCAAAATTGTTTTCTCCCATTTCTGAAGACACAGCTGACTGGTTTCTAAACCCCCCATACCCCCACCAAAGTTCAATTGTGGTGCTAAATTGCATTCAGTTGTGGTGGTAAATTGTTTTCTCCCATTTCTGAGGACACAGCTGACTGGTTTCTAAACCCCCCCCCCCCCCCCAACCACCAGACTTACCGCAGTGAAGAATGAACAATGTGCAAATGTCCGGTAAAGGGGGGAATTTTACCCCTCCTTTTCCTCACTTTGGGGCTCCCCCTTCCTTGCCTCAAACTCCATATTTGACCTTTGTTCATCGTCCAAAAACTGTCAATTCTGGACGTGAAAAACATCTGTGCGTCGCCAGTGGCGTAGCTAAGGAGCTGTGGGCCCCGATGCAAGTTTTACAATGGGGCCCACCATGCACTCTATACATAACAATTGACACAGCGCACCAAAACCTGCCAATGGCAACTATAGTGTCAGAGGTGCAAGAAGGGGACGGGGAACAGTTTGTTAATGATGACCGCTATTCAAAGCATCTATAGAAGTGATTAGTATGAGCACAGGATCAATGGAGAGCTAATAATGTATTTGAGGGAGAGCCCTTTGGGGCCCCTCTGGCCCAAGGGCCCCAATGCGGTTGCTAACTCTGCACCCCCTATTACTACGCCCCTGTGCGTCGCTGCTCAGGTCTAGTGATGTCATTAGAGCAGCGGGTTAGAGATCTCCTCCACGCAGGAATATGAAGTGTTCTAACAACGCCTGCTGTAGGGACTTTGTATCTAGAGGGGTGAGCGAGGAAGGTGCAGTCACAAGGAGAGTGAAGGGGGGGGGGAGATGCCCCAACCCTTACACAACACTATGCACATTTATATACCTTCATTGCGCTGCTACCCCTTCTGCTGTTGTGACACCTATAGACCTGGATACCTGTTATGGGGAATACTAAAGATCTGTGTAACTATCATTGTTTCACCTATAAAGCATTTTTATTTACACTGGGTACACCGATACACCCAGTTACCTATACTAGGGGCACCTATTTTGTTTTGACTGGTGCCAGATTAAGCTCCCTGGCGTTATGCCCGACACAGTGTCGGGCAATCCACCTCAGGGGATTGCATGGCCCTGGGAGGATATTTGTACAACAAATGATAATTATCTCTTTTAACTAGCAATTTGCTTGATCAGTATGCCCCCCAAGTGTCTCTGGTCCCCACTGATCGCCGCAGATCCCCGTCCCAATACGTACTGCCCAGGGATCCCGCAACAGCGCAGCCTACTAATCAGCTCCCGCCATCGCTATGGGGAAGATCTGGACTGCGCATGATGTCAATGACGTCATGTCCGATCGTTGCCATAGCGAAAGCAAAGCTCCTTGCAAAAGTTGCAGCTATTGCGTGATCCAGGACTGGTAAATATAAACGGCGGCGATCATGGTGATCATATTGGACAGGAGCAACTTGGGTGGGCATACTGAGGTATCAAATTTCTAGCTTAAATATATAATTAACATTGTAGGGGCAAAAATCCTCCCGCGGACGAAGTTATGGAAACTGCGTAACGGCAGGGAAGTTAAGGCCTGCTGCCCACCCGTGGAGTTTTTCTGACCTTTTTTATTTTTTGAAAGCTCCTGCTACTGTCATCCTGTGTCTATGCACACTTGAGCAATAAGTTTTTAAAAAAAACAAAAAAACCAATAACATTAAATTGGGATAAGCTTTTGAAACCTCTTGTGTTTGGAGAGCTTTTCTGTTGTGTGTGTGTGTCAGCCCTAATAACAAATAACATGTAGTGTTCCTGGTGCTGTAGTGTTCCTGGTTCCTCGGGTAGCATGCGCATCTGTCTGCTCACAGACAGATGGGAGCAGGCACACTGCCAGAGGAAGGCCAGGGAAGTTTGTCGCTTAAATTAAACCCAGAACGAGGGTGTAAAATTCAAAACCCCCAAAGGAGTGAAGTATAAATCAACCCCAGTATAGGTAGACTGGCCTATTTGCGTCCATTGTAGAGTAGCCCATTTAATTTACAGAAGTATAGTATAGATTGGTAGGTGTCCAGAATATGGGTTAAATTACAAGGTTTACACAGTATAGGTTAGATAAGTATGTGTCTTCAGTATAGATTAGATATGTAGGTATCCACATTATTGGCTACATAGGTAGGTTTAATCAGTACAGGATATATAGGTAGGTGCCTGTAACATCGGGGACCGGGGGAACATTTATTAAAATATTCTACTTCCTTCTACAGTCCCTGAACAAAGTCTTTTGTTTCATTATATTTACTCCCCTGGCGTCAATCCAGGTTACAGCATCTCCTGTGATGGCGTAACCTCATGTCATCACTGGAGGACAGGTACACAAAGTATGGACGTTGGTGATGGAAATTGAATGAAGGTGTAGTACACAAATGGTATTTGTGCATGGATTGGAGAAGGAAGTTGAGTTTGTCATTATCTGTGTGTCCGCTGTCATCCCTGCTCTTCCCAGCGTGCCAACTACTGCCGCTCAAAGTGGTCCAAGGGTAGGATCCAGGGAACCATGGTAACAGGTTCTGTCGTGGTGCCCTGCAATAAACACCCTAGTTACCCAACGATATCTAACTAATACATATTTCAGACTTATAATTAGAGATGGGCCGAACGGTTCGCCGGCGAACTAGTTCGCGCGAACTTCGGTGGTTCGCGATCGCGAACTTTCGCGAACTTTTGTGGAAGTTCGGTTCGCCCCATAATGCACCCTGAGGTGTCAACTTTGACCCTCTACATCACAGTCAGCAGGCCCAGTGTAGCCAATTAGACTACACTAGCCCCTGGAGCCACTCCCCCCCCCTAATAAAAGGCAGGCAGCGGCCATTACGCTCACTCGTGTGCCTGTGTTAGTGAGAGTAGGGCAAGCTGCTGCAGACTGTCTCTCATAGGGAAAGATTAGTTAGGCTTAGCTTGTTCCTGGCTGCATACCTGTACTGTGAACCCACCACTGCATACCTGTACTGTGAACCCACCACTGCATACCTGTTCAGTGAACCTGCCACGGAATACGTGTACTGTTCAGTGAACCCGCCACTGCATACCTGTTCTGTTCAGTGAACCAGCCACTGTTCAAAACATTTCCCACACTCAGCACATGAATACGGCTTCTCACCAGTGTGAGATCTCTCATGTCTGATAAGGTTTCCTTTCTCTCCAAAACATTTTCCACACTCAGCACATGAATAGCGCTTCTCACCAGTGTGAGATCTCTCATGTCTGATAAGGTTTCCTTTCTCTCCAAAACATTTCCCACACTCAGCACATGAATACGGCTTCTCACCAGTGTGAGATCTCTCATGTCTGATAAGGTTTCCTTTCTCTCCAAAACATTTCCCACA
This sequence comes from Hyperolius riggenbachi, assembly GCF_040937935.1. Taxonomy (NCBI): domain Eukaryota; kingdom Metazoa; phylum Chordata; class Amphibia; order Anura; family Hyperoliidae; genus Hyperolius; species Hyperolius riggenbachi. Next base: position 357,289,902 of record NC_090651.1, on the reverse strand, counting down.
CTCAGCACATGAATACGGCTTCTCACCAGTGTGAGATCTCTCATGTCTGATAAGGTTTCCTTTCTCTCCAAAACATTTCCCACACTCAGCACATGAATAGCGCTTCTCACCAGTGTGAGATCTCTCATGGTTGACAAGGCTTCCTTCCTGTCCAAAACATTTCCCACACTCAGCACACGAAAATGGCTTTTCACCAGTGTGAGATCTCTCATGCCTGACAAGATGTGATTTCCATACAAAACATTTCCCACATGTGGAACAGGAATGAGACCCTCCAGCAGGGGGAGAGCTGTGCTGGGTATGGGGCCCTTCAAGGTTAGACAGGTGAGGGGAGTCTGGGAGAATATTTGGGGTAACCAGGATATCTGCAGGAGACTCTTGTCCAATGACATCATCATCCGTTGTACAGTCTGTGGATACAGAGAGACGAGTCTCTGAGAGGTTACTGATGCCGGGACTCCACCCTGTTTTGCTCTCTTTAACAGTTTCCTCCTCTTTGTTTGTCCTCATCATGTCACCCTCCTCCACAGACTGCTGATCAGTCACTCCTCACATATGTCTCCTCTTCTTCCTCTTTACTTGTCCTCATGTCACCTTCCTCCACAGACTGCTGATCACTCCTCACATACATCTCTTCACAGAACAGGTATGCAGTGGCGGGTTCACTGAACAGTACAGGTATGCAGTGGTGGGTTCAACTGTTCTGTTCAGTGAACCCGCCACTGCATACCTTTACTGTTCAGTGAACCCGCCACTGCATACCTGTTCTGTTCAGTGAACCCGCCACTGCATACCTGTTCTGTGAATCCACCACTGCATACCTGTACTGTTCATTGAACCCGCCACTGCATACCTGTTCTGTTCAGTGAACCCGTCACTGCATACCTGTTCTGTGAACCCACCACTGCATACCTGTACTGTTCAGTGAACCCGCCACTGCATACCTGTTCTGTTCAGTGAACCATATGGGCCGTAAAGCCACCAAAACCTGCACTCTCGCCATGGTGCGGGCACCAGTCCAGCACGGCCGTCACTACACAAACAGCTGTTTGCGGTGCGTTACACGGTGAGTTTGGTGTGTCGGTGTGAAGCAGTACCTTAATTACACTACCTGATTGATGTATACACATGCAAGATGTTTTAAAGCACTTTAGGCTTGTCATTTAGCATTCAATGTGATTTCTGCCCTTAAAACGCTGCTTTGCGTCAAATCCAGATTTTTTCCCGGGACTTTTGGCATGTATCCCACTCCGCCATGCCCCCCTCCAGGTGTTAGACCCCTTGAAACATCTTTTCCATCAGTTTTGTGGCCAGCATCATTTTTTTTTTTTAAAGTTCGCATCCCCATTGAAGTCTATTGCGGTTCGCCAACTTTACCGCTAACCAAACCTTCCGCCAAAGTTCGCAAACCCGGTTCGCAAACCTAAAATCGGAGGTTAGGCCCATCTCTACTAATAATGTGAGTTACATTATCAAGTATTGAATAAATGTAAAAATATTTTTTTGAGAAATATTTTATCAAAGATTTATATTTAAAAAAAAAAAAAAAACATTGTAACAGGTTACAAATTTTATTTTACAAAAAAAAATAAAACACCTTATCGTACTTAAAAGTAATTTACATAACTACAAATATTGACATTAAAATAAAATGAGAACATTACAAATAAAATTTTATATTTTTTAAAACAGTAATACTTATATGTACAGTTGTTGTACTATTTTTAAAATGTTCACTAATAGACAACAAAATTAAGATACAGATTCAAATCTAGTTTTGTGCTGGCGAATCAATTCCTGTTTGTCTGGTCTCGGTAATTTAGAAATGTTTTTAGGCAGGCTTCCGCTCCTTGACACCCAAGTTGTTTGTCCAGTGCCCTCAGAAAATCGTAGTGTGTCAATTAAAATGTCGGTCATGAATCCATATTTTCTTTTTTTGCAAACTGGCTTGACTACCCATTTTTTTTTTCCTTTGGGAGCCGAAAGTCGAAATCGTTTGGTACCAATATCTTGACTGAATAGATTTTGTTTGGTAACTAGAGCTTGCTCTCTTTCCGTATTATTATTATTTGATAGTGCAGCAATAATTGTTCGAGCCTCCATACCATCAACGCCATAGTGTATTCGTTTTGTGCGGTATTTCAGCACATTGCTATGATAGACTTCGATTGGGCCGGTGTGGCACTCCCATATAAGATGTTTGAAGTCGTCTAGAATGGCCTTGTCCTGTACAATGTTCCTTAGATTATTGTAGACGGTTGTTTGGTAATTTAGCCAGTGTCCTTCATCCTCTTGAGAATCTGATAAAGCATCATGTGAGCATGTATAAACTGTTCCGTCCTCCATCCATTCGTGCTCATTTATCACATGATGCAAGACTGATTCCCAATTGCGGATCAGTTTCTCCTCACTATTTTTGCAATTTTTTATACTCCACCAAAAATGATTGTTAATTTTGTCTATCCAATATTTGAGTGGTGCACAGCCTGCTTTTTTACTAACAGCTCTCAATTTAGTAGATATACTTTTAGCAAAGTGCCATACATCAAATTGATGATTGATGTCAGAATAGTTCTCACGCATGGATTTTCTAATGCTGACGTGGCGATCAGAAGCAAAATTTAGTATGTCTAGTCCCTTCTCTACAGCCCTGGTCATGCACTTTTCAAAACCAAATTTTTCCATAGCATTTGAGGAAGTGCATTGTGACACTTGCACAACCTCAAAGTCAATGATTTTGTACGACATAAGGTCCATAAAAGTGTAAATACAATATTTTGCATTGTGACCAGGGCTGTCACACTGTCCGTCTCCTCCAATAATCACTGGAGTATTTTCAATTTCCTGAAATATAATCTCCTTCTCTCTTTGCCAAGCATTTTGAATTGCTGGAAAGCAAAAATTCTGCTGATACTTGTAAAAAGTATGATCAGAAATAATTACTAACCCGAATAAATTACATAAATGCAAAAGTGTTGAATAGCTTGCTCCGGCACAAAGTATTGCTGCAGGCAATAGAATATTGCCTGCAAAAAACTTTTTTATTTTTGGTTGTGAATGAAAAATTTTGAATTGATGACCAGCTGCACAAACCCCACGTACAATAATTGCCGAACCTTGCATCTCCTTGTTAAAGGAACTCACCAGTTCTTGACATGTATTATCAGCTTGACACCTAACTTTAGTAAAAAGCTCATCTAAACAAGACTCAAATATAATAAATTTTCTATCTTTCACATATTTTGCAAATGGATCAGTTTCTGGTTCTTGAGTACTTGAACTTGCCTCTTCCATAGGTTGTGCTCGCTCCTCCATTGTTTCTACTGGCTCCTCCATTGGTTCTGATGGTTCCTCTATTTGTTCCAATTGACTGATTTCAGACTCGGTTATTGTTATGTCTGTTGGGTCGAATTCCTCTCCACTTGAAATTATTTCCTCTATTGTACTGATAGTAAGATCCAAGGGGTCTGGAAAATCATTAGTAACATCCAACGGTTCGAGATTTATAATTGTACAATCCAATGGGTCTGCAATCAATATGTCGGATGTATGTGACTGTAATGCTGAATGACCAGTAGTTGTTGGAATTTCAGAAGTAAATTGTTCCTGACATACCGTAGTCTTATCACATTCTGGATTTTCCTTAATTGGAGTTGAAAATTCTCCTGCACTTGGAGGATCTATATGTTCCACAACCATTGACAAAAGTTGATTATTGATAAATTCTTGAATTTCTGATTCATCTGTTTGAGTCGATGAAGTTGCTGTGTCTGGGTATTTAATTTTTTTTTTGCAAGAAGAACATAATTGGCTATGTTCTCCTACGTCTTGTGAAGCACCTACTTGTGGTTCCATTTGTTTGCCAGATGTTAGAATCTTATCTTCATTTATTAAGATGTTTTTATAAACCGTAGGAAACAATGATGGTACTGAATCTTTTTTTAATATTTTCCGTGTACCTTTAACCACTTGAGGACCCACCCTTTACCCCCCCTTAAGGACCAGCGCTGTTTGTTTGGATCTGTGCTGGGTGGGCTCTGCAGCCCCCAGCACAGATCCGCGGCCACACAGAGCGATCAGATCGCCCCCCTTTTTTCCCCACTAGGGGGATGATGTGCAGGGGGGGTCTGATCGCTCCTACCTGCAGGCATGTTGCGGGGGGGGCACCTCAAAGCCCCCCCCGCGGCGACATTCTCCCCCCTCCCTCTCCTACCTGCTCCCCCGGGAGATCTGGGCTGCACAGGACGCTATCCGTCCTGTGCAGCCAGTGACAGGCTGTCTTCTGTCACATGGCGGCGATCCCCGGCCGCTGATTGGCCGGGGATCGCCGATCTGCCTTACGGCGCTGCTGCGCAGCAGCGCCGTACAGATGTAAACAAAGCGGATTATTTCCGCTTGTGTTTACATCTAGCCTGCGAGCCGCCATCGGCGGCCCGCAGGCTATTCACGGAGCCCCCCGCCGTGATTTGACAAGAAGCAGCCGCTCGCGCGAGCGGCTGCTTCTTGATTAATTAAGCTGCAGCTGGCGACGCAGTACTGCGTCGCTGGTCCTGCAGCTGCCACTTTGCCGACGCACGGTATAAGCGTGCGGTCGGCAAGTGGTTAATCACATAGCAGTCTACATCAAAATGAGAAGAACACAACCTGAAGAGGTCTGTTGACTTGTGCTGTAATATTGTATCAACTATTGCATCAATATTGAAGAACGCCTGTCCTGTGATTTCCAACCAAGTTTTTATAATGGTTGGATCCTTTGGGAAAACATGAAGAATTATATTTGGTGTTTTTTTTGATCGTCCAGTGCCATGTTGACACCCCTCTATTATGCAATTAGGCATCACTGTAGGGTCTAAACAATAAAAGAAATAAATCATATTAATATCATACCTTTATAAACAAAATATAAACATAATGGAGTAAATTATTCTTTAATAAATGTTTTGCCATTTCATCCAAAAATGAAAGCAGTGTGGGTGAGTATAGTGCACAGTATTGCTGTATGCGGCTGTGCGATCCAGGCGCTCAGGAGAGTGCAGGCCTCGTGGGTGAGTATAGTGCGCAGTATTGCTGTATGCGGCTGTGCGATCCAGGCGCTCAGGAGAGTGCAGGCTTTGTGGGTGAGTATAGTGCGCAGTATTGCTGTATGCGACAGTGCGATCCATGCGCTCAGGAGAGTGCAGGCATTGTGGGTGAGTATAGTGCGCAGTATTGCTGTATGCGACGGTGCGATCCAGGCGCTCAGGAGAGTGCAGGCCTTGTGGGTGAGTATAGTGCGCAGTATTGATGTATGCGACGGTGCCCTCCAGGCGCTCAGGAGAGTGCAGGCATTGTGGGTGAGTATAGTGCGCAGTATTGCTGTATGCGACAGTGCGATCCATGCGCTCAGGAGAGTGCAGGCATTGTGGGTGAGTATAGTGCGCAGTATTGCTGTATGCGACGGTGCGATCCAGGCGCTCAGGAGAGTGCAGGCTTTGTGGGTGAGTATAGTGCGCAGTATTGATGGATGCGGCTGTGCGATCCAGGCGCTCAGGAGAGTGCAGGCATTGTGGGTGAGTATAGTGCGCAGTATTGCTGTATGCGACGGTGCGATCCAGGCGCTCAGGAGAGTGCAGGCTTTTTGGGTGAGTATAGTGCGCAGTATTGATGGATGCGGCTGTGCGATCCAGGCGCTCAGGAGAGTGCAGGCATTGTGGGTGAGTATAGTGCGCAGTATTGATGTATGCGACGGTGCCCTCCAGGCGCTCAGGAGAGTGCAGGCATTGTGGGTGAGTATAGTGCGCAGTATTGCTGTATGCGACGGTGCCCTCCAGGCGCTCAGGAGAGTGCAGGCATTGTGGGTGAGTATAGTGCGCAGTATTGCTGTATGCGACAGTGCGATCCATGCGCTCAGGAGAGTGCAGGCATTGTGGGTGAGTATAGTGCGCAGTATTGCTGTATGCGACGGTGCGATCCAGGCGCTCAGGAGAGTGCAGGCATTGTGGGTGAGTATAGTGCGCAGTATTGCTGTATGCGACAGTGCGATCCATGCGCTCAGGAGAGTGCAGGCATTGTGGGTGAGTATAGTGCGCAGTATTGCTGTATGCGACGGTGCGATCCAGGCGCTCAGGAGAGTGCAGGCATTGTGGGTGAGTATAGTGCGCAGTATTGATGGATGCGGCTGTGCGATCCAGGCGCTCAGGAGAGTGCAGGCATTGTGGGTGAGTATAGTGCGCAGTATTGCTGTATGCGACGGTGCCCTCCAGGCGCTCAGGAGAGTGCAGGCTTTGTGGGTGAGTATAGTGCGCAGTATTGCTGTATGCGACGGTGCCCTCCAGGCGCTCAGGAGAGTGCAGGCTTTGTGGGTGAGTATAGTGCGCAGTATTGATGTATGCGACGGTGCCCTCCAGGCGCTCAGGAGAGTGCAGGCATTGTGGGTGAGTATAGTGCGCAGTATTGCTGTATGCGACAGTGCGATCCATGCGCTCAGGAGAGTGCAGGCATTGTGGGTGAGTATAGTGTGCAGTATTGCTGTATGCGGCGGTGCGATCCAGGCGCTCAGGAGAGTGCAGGCATTGTGGGTGAGTATAGTGCGCAGTATTGCTGTATGCGACGGTGCGATCCAGGCACTCAGGAGAGTGCAGGCTTTGTGGGTGAGTATAGTGCGCAGTATTGATGTATGCGACGGTGCCCTCCAGGCGCTCAGGAGAGTGCAGGCATTGTGGGTGAGTATAGTGCGCAGTATTGCTGTATGCGACGGTGCGATCCATGCGCTCAGGAGAGTGCAGGCATTGTGGGTGAGTATAGTGCGCAGTATTGCTGTATGCGACGGTGCCCTCCAGGCGCTCAGGAGAGTGCAGGCATTGTGGGTGAGTATAGTGCGCAGTATTGCTGTATGCGACAGTGCGATCCATGCGCTCAGGAGAGTGCAGGCATTGTGGGTGAGTATAGTGTGCAGTATTGCTGTATGCGGCGGTGCGATCCAGGCGCTCAGGAGAGTGCAGGCTTTGTGGGTGAGTATAGTGCGCAGTATTGCTGTATGCGGCGGTGCGATCCAGGCGCTCAGGAGAGTGCAGGCTTTGTGGGTGAGTATAGTGCGCAGTATTGCTGTATGCGACGGTGCGATCCAGGCGCTCAGGAGAGTGCAGGCTTTGTGGGTGAGTATAGTGCGCAGTATTGATGTATGCGACGGTGCCCTCCAGGTGCTCAGGAGAGTGCAGGCATTGTGGGTGAGTATAGTGCGCAGTATTGCTGTATGCGACAGTGCGATCCAGGCGCTCAGGAGAGTGCAGGCATTGTGGGTGAGTATAGTGCGCAGTATTGCTGTATGCGACGGTGCGATCCATGCGCTCAGGAGAGTGCAGGCATTGTGGGTGAGTATAGTGCGCAGTATTGCTGTATGCGGCGGTGCGATCCATGCGCTCAGGAGAGTGCAGGCTTTGTGGGTGAGTATAGTGCGCAGTATTGCTGTATGCGGCGGTGCGATCCAGGCGCTCAGGAGAGTGCAGGCATTGTGGGTGAGTATAGTGCGCAGTATTGATGTATGCGGCGGTGCGATCCAGGCGCTCAGGAGAGTGCAGGCATTGTGGGTGAGTATAGTGCGCAATATGGCTGTATGTGGCAGTGCGAGCCACGGAGCTAGCAACTATGGATAGCTAGAAAGTGGGTGAGTATAGTAGGGATGATGTGACCATGTGGCGTTGTCATCTTCGTCATATGCAGAACATATTCTGTTACAGTGGAATGTTCATTATACATAAAAATCTGAATTACGATTTTTATATAAAAAAGAGTTCCTTTGGAACGCTCTCCCTCAGCCGGTTCGTCATGCCACGAGTCTGGAAACCTTCAAACGTACTCTGAAAACACACCTGTTCAGACAAGCCTATAATTTGCCATAGGCAGCACTGAAGGCACACTGGCTCACCCACTAATCCTTGTGTTTCCTTCCCCTTTGTTTCCTCCCCACTACCCTCTAGATTGTAAGCTCACAAGGGCAGGGACCTCCTCCTAGTGTTTCTCATACTGCTGTAATTTTAACATATGTATATGTACCAACTACATATCAACTATGTATGTATCTGTATTTACTCTATTCAATGTCATGACTGTACAGTGTCTTATATTTCTTATGTATATTTGTTCCCCATTATTTGTTTGCACTATGTACAGCGCTACGGAAGATGTTGGCGCTATATAAATCTATATATATAAAATCGGATGTATGTGTGTGTGTGTGTGTGTGTGTGTGTGTGTGTATGTGTGTGTGTGTGTATGTGTGTGTGTATGTGTGTGTGTGTGTGTGTGTGTGTGTATGTGTGTGTGTGTGTATGTGCCGCGATCACTCGAAAACCCCTTGACCGATTTGAACGAAACTTGGTATACAGGTTCCTTACTACCTGGGATGATAGGTTCTGGGGGTCTCGCGGCCCCCCTGCCCACCTGGGCGGAGCTACAAACAGCAAATCAGATTCCACCCATTCAAGTCAATGGAAAAAATGTAAAAGGCTGCCATTCTCACAGTAATCAAGCCAGAGTCCCCACACTTGGCACAGTTGGTCACTTGGTGACCGAGGTTACAAATCCAGGAAAAGCGGGTGGAGCATAAAACAGCCAATCAAAATTCAGCCATTCCTTTTAAATGGGAAAAAATGCAGCCATTCTTACACTGTTAATCGCAGGGTTCTCAAACTTGCCACACTTCGCCACTGGGTGAATAAGATTAAGATTTTGGAAAGTGGGTGGAGCCTACAACAGCCAATCAAAATTCACCTATTGCGTTTAAAGGGGAATATTTAAACTGCTGCCATTCTTACACTGTTTATGGCAGAGGCTTCAGACTTGCTGCAGTCAGTCATTAGGTGACTGGGGTCCAAATTCACTAAAGGGGCGGGGCCACAAACAGCCAATCAGATTTCTTTGCTGGATAAACTGCTTCCATTCACACAATTTTGATGCCAGGAACCTGAAAGCTCACAAAATTGGTCATTGAGTGACTGTGTGACAAGGTTACACAAAGTGGGTGGAGCCAAAAACACATTTTACTGGGAAAATATAAACTGCAGCCATTCTTACACTGTTAATGGCAGGGTTGTCAAACTTTGCACAGTTGGTCATTGAGTGAATGTGATTAAGATTTTGGGAAGTGGGTAGAGCCTACAACAGCCAATCAAAATTCAACTTTTGATTGTCAAAGGGAATATTTAAACTGCAACCATTCTTATACTGTTAATAGCAGATGCCTCAAACCTGGTACAGCTGGGCACTGGGTGACTGGGGTTCAAATTCAGAAAGGGGCGGAGCCACAAACAGCCAATCAGATATACAAAGTATTGATACCAAGGATCCCAAAGCTGATAAACTTGGTAATTGAGTGACTATATGTCAAGGTTACAAAAAGTGGGCGGTGCCAGAAACTTAATTTTTTACATGGCAGGGTTCCCAAACTTGATACAATTGGCCACTGGGTGCCTGGGATTATTATTCAGAAATGTGGGTGGAGCCTACAACAGCCAATCAAAATTCAGCTATTGATTTTCATGGGGAATATTTACATTGCTACCATTCTTACACTGTTAATGGCAGAGGCCTCAAACCTGATACAGTCAGTAATTGGGTGACTGGGGACCAAATTCACTAAAGGCGGTGGAGCCACAAACAGCCAATCAGATTTGTTAGATTGATTTCAGCCATTCTGTTATTGGCAGGGTTCTCAAACTTGACACAGTTGGCCACTGGGTGACTAGGATTAATATTTAGGAAAGTGGGTGGAGTGTACAGCAGCCAATCAAAATTCATCTTTTGATTTTCAAGGGGAATATTTACATTGCTGCCATTCTTGCACTGTTAATGGCACAGATTATTATACAGAAAAGTGGGTGGAGCCTAAAAAAAACAATCAAAATTCACCTGTTGATTTTCAAAGGGAATATTAAAATTGCTGCCATTCTTGCACTGTTAATGGCACAAGCCTCAAACCTGGTACAGTTGATCATTGGGTCACTGGGGTTCAAATTCAGAAAAGGGGATAGAGGAGGCATGGGCAAACTTGGCCCTCCAGCTGTTGAGGAACTACAAGTCCCACAATGCATTGCAGGAGTCTGACAGCCACAGTCATGACTCATAAAGGCAAATGCATTGTGGGATTTGTAGTTCCTTAACAGCTGGAGGGCCAAGTTTGCCCATGCCTGTGATAGAGCCACAAACAGCCAATCAGATGTTTCATTTCACTGGGAAAATACAAATTATTGATGCCAAGGACCCAAAGCTCACAAACATGGTCATTGAGTGACTGTGTGTCCAGTTTACAAAAAGTGGGCGGAGCCAAAAACAAATTTCAATGGGAAAATGTAAACTGCAGCCCTTCTTCACTGTTAATGGCAGGGATCTCAAACTTTGCCAAGATGGTCACTGGGTGACTGAGATTAATATTCAGGGAAGTGGGTGGAGCCTATAATAGCCAAAATAGCCAAAATAGTCAAAATTCACCTGTTGATTTTCAAAAGGAATATTTAAATTGCTGCCATTTTTACACTGGTATTAGCAGATCAGAGCAGTTTCTAGGCTAAATTTCACCCAGGGCGAGGGTGTAAAAATCGCCCCCCACCCCACCCCCATGGAGCCAGGCATAGGTGCCCGCAGTACAGGTTGAACAGGTTAGCTACGTAGGTGCCTCCAGTATAGGGTAGCCTGCATAGTTGCCCCCAGTGTAGGTTAGATAGGTAGGTGCCCCCAGTATAGTTTAGATAGGTAGGTGCCCGCAGTATAGGTTAGATAGGTAGGTTCCCGCAGTATAGGTTCGATAGGTAGGTTCCCCCAGTATGGGTTAGATCGGTAGGTTCCCCCAGTATAGGTTCAATAGGTAGGTTCCCCCAGTATAGGTTAGATAGGTAGGTCCCCCCAGTATGGGTTAGATAGGTAGGTTCCTGCAGTTTAGGATAGTTAGGTAGGTTCCCGCAGTATAGCTTGGCTAGGTAGGTTCCCGCAGTATAGGTTAGTTAGGTAGGTTCCCGCAGTATAGGTTAGTTAGGTAAGTTCCCGCAGTATAGGATAGTTAGGTAGGTTCCCACAGTATAGCTTGGCTAGGTAGGTTCTCGCAGTATAGGTTAGTTAGGTAGGTTCCCACAGTATAGGTTAGTTAGGTAGGTTCCCGCAGTATAGGTTAGTTAGGTAGGTTCCCGCAGTATAGGATAGTTAGGTAGGTTCCTACAGTATAGCTTGGCTAGGTAGGTTCCCGCAGTATAGGTTAGTTAGGTAGGTTCCCGCAGTATAGGTTAGTTAGGTAGGTTCCCGCAGTATAGGTTAGTTAGGTAGGTTCCCGCAGTATAGGTTAGTTAGGTAGGTTCCCGCAGTATAGGTTAGTTAGGTAGGTAGGTTCCTGCAGTGTAGGATAAATAGGTAGGTTCCTGCAGTTTAGGTTAGTTAGGTAGGTTCCCACAGTTTAGGTTAGTTGGTATGGGCGGTATGAGTTGGGCGCAGGAGCGGGGGGAGCGAACATAATAGTAATAACTCACCTGCTTCCGCCGAACCCGCGCTGCTTCAATGTCCTTCCTTTCCCGGCATCTATCTCATTAGTCACAGTGCTTCCTGTGATGACATGCGGTATGTCATCACAGGGGGCGCTGTTACCAGGCGACGGACGCCGGGAGAGGAAAGATATTGAAACTGCGGGGAACGGATGAAGAAGGTGAGTTATAACTATTATGTCCGTTCCCCCGCTCCGGCGCCCCCCCTCCTGCCGCACAATAAAGCACCCCGGGCGATTGCACGTATCACACACCCATAGAAACGGGGCTGTAGCAGATGCCTCAAACCTGCTATAGTTGGTCATTGGGTGACTGGGGTTCAAATGTTGGAGAGGAGTGCAGCCACAGACAGCCAATCTGATTTGTTTAATTTCTATGGGAATATACAAATTATTGATGCCAAAGACCCCGAAGTTCACAAACTTGGTCATTGAGTGTTCGTGCATTAGGGTTAGAAAAAGTGGGCGGAGCCAAAACCAGTCAAATACATACACAGGCAGTTCCACGTCATTAGTGGGTGGAGACAAATGCAAATTTCACTGGGAAAATGTAAACTGCAGCCATACTTACACTGTTAATGGTAGGGTTCTCAAACTTTGCACAGTTGGTCACTGGGTGACTGGGTTAAATATTCAGAAAAGTGGGTGGAGCCTACAAAAGTGAATCAAACTTCACCTATTGCTTCTCAAGGGGAATATTTAATTGCTGCCATTCTTGCACTGTTAATGGCACAGGCCTCAAACCTGCTACAGTTGGTCATTGGGTGACTGGGGTTCAAATTCAGAAAAGGGGTGGAGCCACAAACAGCCAATCAGATTTTTTTCATTTCAATGCAAATTATTGTTTCCAAAGACCGCAAAGCTCACAAACTTGGTCATTGAGTAATTGTGTGTTAGGGTTAGAAAAAGTGGGCGGAGCCAACACTAGCCAAATACATACCCGGGCAACGCCGGGCAATCAGCTAGTTTTTATAATAAAAACATGATTTTAGGCATTTTTATGGAAGTAAAATAAAATTCAGACCCCACAAATCACACTTTTACAAAGCTAATAACTTACTTTCTCCACGCTAGCAATAGTGAATGTAATGCTCGCTCCCCCAGCGTGTCTCCGTATACTGTACTGTGAAGGGGGCGCGGCCTCACATGCACTGCTCGCAGTGCTGTGAGCGCGCCCGACATACGCTGGGGCAGCATTACGGAATCTGTACGCTGCGGGAGGCGGGCTGAAGGCTGCGCAGTCGCACTAAGGGCAGAGCGTACTGCGCAGCCGCGGCTCAAGGCGGCGGCCATCTTAGTAGTGGAAGCCTATGCGACCCGTTCAGTGGGGTCGGGCCGAGCCAGGGGTGATAGAAAAACGCAGCGATGACGGCGGTACGGTGCGGAGGACGCGCTGGACGTCCTCCGTGGATTCATATATATAAAAGGTATTGTGTAATTTTCATCTTTTTGGCCTCGGAAGTCCTTTAAGCACACCCAAAGTGAGAGTTATATGGAGGTTGACTTTTTTTTAACCACCCTGGCATTCTATTAAAATCACCAGGGTGGCAGCGCAGCAGTTTTTTTTTCTTCTAAATCATGGAGCTAGCCTAGCGCTAGCTACATGAAAGCCGCTGTGCCGCGGCATCCCCCCACCCCTTTCGATCGCCTCGGGCGATCAGCAAACAGGAAATCCCGTTCAGAACTGTTTTCCTGTTTGGCTTGCCATGGCGACGATTGGGATGACGTCAGACGTCATAGCATCGGAGGGAGTCCCGATCCACCCCATAGCGCGGCCTGTCGGTGATTGGCCAGGCTGCGCAAGGGGTCTCGGGGGGCGGGGCCTGTAAAGCGGTGCATCAGCGTTGAGTGATCACAACTTTGCGGGGAGGGAAGGGACGCGAGCGGGGACCGGCGCTATGGAGGAAGCGGGGGAGTGGCAGAAATTGATAGGCAATTGTAAATAGTCAGCTGGTGACATTCTGCATGTCGACAGCACGGCTGTGATTTATGGGGGGCAGAACGGAGCGCAGGGGGGTCCTGGAAGGACGATATATAGGAACAGGCTGGTGATTATATGCACAGCCAGCCTCTGTCTGCTATCAGGATTCTTAGAACCCACCTCGGGTTCTCTTTAAAGAGAATCTGCATTGTTAAAATTGCACAAAAGTAAACATACCAGTGCCTTAGGGCAGTGTTTCTCAACATTTTATTGATATGTACCCCTTTTAAAACCCTGTACACATCAAGTACCCCCTGGCATAGTAAACATTATCACAAGTACCCCTTGACAAATATATATTTAATCGTAGTACATTATAATTGGTTCTAAACAATTTCCAAGCATTTAGTATTGCTTTTAATTAGCTAAAATACTGATTTGGTGGTGTTTAAATAAGATTTATCATTTTCTAAAACTCTAAATGTGTTATTTTTGGTTAAGTATATCAAGCCCGAGTACCCCCTGGAACCATCAGAAGTACCCCCTGGGGTACGCGTACCACACGTTGAGAACCTAGGCCTTAGGGGACATCTCCTATTACCCTCTGTCACAATTTCGCTGCTCCCTGCCGCATTAAAAGTCGTTAAAAACAGTTTTAAAAAGTTTGTTTATAAACAAACAAAATGGCCACCAAAACAGGAAGTAGGTTGATGTACAGTATGTCCACACATAGAAAATACATCCATACACAAGCAGGCTGTATACAGCCCTCCTTTTGAATCTCAAGAGATCATTTGTGTGTTTCTTTCCCCCTGAAGCTATCTTCCACTGAAGTGTCAGGCTGTTTCTTCCTGCAGAGTGCAGACAGCTGTGCCTGTCTAACTCCTCAGTATGTGAAAGCCCAGCCAGCTCAGAGGAGGATTTATCCAGCTTGTAAAAGATAAGAGAGAAGAGAGAAGCTGCCCTAATCTAAAAATTACACAGGCAGTGTGCAGAGAGGGGCCTGGAGGGGGAGATGCATCACAGAACCACAACACTGAAGAACTTGGCAGCCTTCCAGACACAGGCTGACAAGTCTGACAAGAGAGAGATAAGTTGATTTATTACAGAGATGGTGATAGTAGAACGTGCTGCAGTAAGCCAGAACACATTAGAATAGCTTTTGGAACTTGTAGGATGATAAAAAACAGGATGCAATTTTTGTTACGGAGTCTCTTTAACCACTTGAGGACCTAGGGCTTTCTACCCCTTAAGGACCAGCCACTTTTTTTCCATTCAGACCACTGCAGCTTTCACGGTTTATTGCTCGCTCATACAACCTACCACCTAAATGAATTTTGGGTCCTTTTCTTGTCACTAATAAAGCTTTCTTTTAGTGCTATTTGATTGCTCCTGCGATTTTTACTTTTTATTATATTCAGCAAAAAAGACATGAATTTTGGCAAAAAAATGATTTTTTAACTTTCTGTGCTGACAGTTTTCAAATAAAGTAAAATTTCTGTATACATGCAGCGCGAAAAATGTGGACAAACATGTTTTTGATAAAAAAAACCCATTCAGTGTATATTTATTGGTTTGGGTAAAAGTTATAGCGTTTACAAACTATGGTGCAAAAAGTGAATTTTCCCATTTTCAAGCATCTCTGACTTTTCTGACCCTCTGTCATGTTTCATGAGGGGCTAGAATTCCAGGATAGTATAAATACCCCCAAAATGACCCCATTTTGGAAAGAAGACATCCCAAAGTATTCACTGAGAGGCATAGTGAGTTCATAGAAGATATTATTTTTTGTCACAAGTAAGCGGAAAATGACACTTTGTGAAAAAAAAAAAAAAAGTTTCCATTTCTTCTAACTTGCGACAAAAAAAAAATGAAATCTGCCACGGACTCACCATGCCCCTCTCTGAATACCTTGAAGTGTCTACTTTCCACAATGGGGTCATTTGTGGGGTGTGTTTACTGTCCTGACATTTTGGGGGGTGCTAAATTGTAAGCACCCCTGTAAAGCCTAAAGGTGCTCATTGGACTTTGGACCCCTTAGTGCAGTTAGGCTGCAAAAAAGTGCCACACGTGGTATTGCCGTACTCAGGAGAAGTAGTATAATGTGTTTTGGGGTGTATTTTTACACATACCCATGCTGGGTGGGAGAAATATCTCTGTAAATGACAATTTGTTAATTTTTTTTACACACAATTGTCCATTTACAGAGATCTTTCTCCCACTCAGCATGGGTATGTGTAAAAATACACCACAAAACACATTATACTACTTCTCCTGAGTACGGCGATACCACATGTGTGGCACTTTTTTGCACCCTAACTGCGCTAAAGGGCCCAAAGTCCAATGAGTACCTTTAGAATTTCACAGGTCATTTTGAGAAATTTCGTTTCAAGACTACTCCTCACGGTTTAGGGCCCCTAAAATGCCAGGGCAGTATAGGAACCCCACAAATGACCCCATTTTAGAAAGAAGACACCCCAAGGTATTCCGTTAGGAGTATGGTGAGTTCATAGAAGATTTTATTTTTTGTCAAAAGTTAGCGGAAAATGACACTTTGTGAAAAAACACAATTAAAATCAATTTCCGCTAACTTTTGACAAAAAAATAAAATCTTCTATGAACTCACCATACTCCTAACGGAATACCTTGGGGTGTCTTCTTTCTAAAATGGGGTCATTTGTGGGGTTCCTATACTGCTCTGGCATTTTAGGGGCCCTAAACCGTGAGGAGTAGTCTTGAAACGAAATTTCTCAAAATGACCTGTGAAATTCTAAAGGTACTCATTGGACTTTGGGCCCTTTAGCGCAGTTAGGGTGCAAAAAAGTGCCACACATGTGGTATCGCCATACTCGGGAGAAGTAGTACAATGTGTTTTGGGGTGTATTTTTACACATACCCATGCTGGGTGGGAGAAATACCTCTGTAAATGGACAATTGTGTGTAAAAAAATCAAAAGATTGTCATTTACAGAGGTATTTCTCCCACCCAGCATGGGTATGTGTAAAAATACACCCCAAAACACATTATAATACTTCTCCCGAGTACGGCGATACCACATGTGTGGCACTTTTTTGCACCCTAACTGCACTAAGGGGCCCAAAGTCCAATGAGTACCTTTAGGATTTCACAGGTCATTTTTGTTTCAAGACTACTCCTCACGGTTTAGGGCCCCTAAAATGCCAGGGCAGTATAGGAACCCCACTAATGACCCCATTTTAGAAAGAAGACACCCCAAGGTATTCCGTTAGGAGTATGGTGAGTTCATAGAAGTTTTTATTTTTTTGTCACAAGTTAGCGGAAATTGATTTTAATAGTTTTTTTTCACAAAGTGTCATTTTCCGCTAACTTGTGACAAAAAATAAAATCTTCTATGAACTCACCATACTCCGTACGGAATACCTTTGGGTGTCTTCTTTCTAGAATGGGGTCATTTGTGGGGTTCCTATACTGCCCTGGCATTTTAGGGGCCCTAAACCGTGAGGAGTAGTCTTGAAAGCAAATGTCGCAAAATGACCTGTGAAATCCTAAAGGTACTCATTGGACTTTGGACCCCTTAGTGCAGTTAGGCTGCAAAAAAGTGCCACACATGTGGTACCGCCGTACTCAGGAGAAGTAGTATAATGCGTTTTGGGGTGTATTTTTACACATACCCATGCTAAGTGGGAGAAATATCTCTGTAAATGACAATTGTTTGATTTTTTTACACACAATTGTCCATTTACATAGAAATTTCTCCCATCCAGCATGGGTATGTGTAAAAATACACCCCAAAACACATTATACTACTTTTCCTGAGTACGGCGGTACCACATGTGTGACAATTTTTTGCAGCCTAGGTGCGCTAAGGGGCCCAACGTCCTATTCACAGGTCATTTTGAAGCATTTGTTTTCTAGACTACTCCTCGCGGTTTAGGGCCCCTAAAATGCCAGGGCAGTATAGGAACCCCACAAGTGACCCCATTTTAGAAAGAAGACACCCCAAGGTATTCCGTTAGGTGTATGGCGAGTTCATAGAAGATTTTATTTTTTGTCACAAGTTAGCGGAATATGACACTTTGTGAAGAAAAACAATTCAAATCAATTTCCGCTAACTTGTGGCAAAAAATAAAATCTTCTATGAACTCGTCATACACCTAACAGAATACCTTGGGGTGTCTTTTTTTCTAAAATGGGGTCACTTGTGGGGTTCCTATACCGCCCTGGCATTTTACAGGCCCAAAACCGTGAGTAGTCTGGAAACCAAATGTCTCAAAATGACTGTTCAGGGGTATAAGCATCTGCAAATTTTGATGACAGGTGGTCTATGAGGGGGCGAATTTTGTGGAACCGGTCATAAGCAGGGTGGCCTTTTAGATGACAGGTTGTATTGGGCCTGATCTGATGGATAGGAGTGCTAGGGGGGTGACAGGAGGTGATTGATGGGTGTCTCAGGGGGTGGTTAGAGGGGAAAATAGATGCAATCAATGCACTGGGGAGGTGATCGGAAGGGGGTCTGAGGGGGATCTGAGGGATTGGCCGAGTGATCAGGAGCCCACACGGGGCAAATTGGGGCCTGATCTGATGGGTAGGTGTGCTAGGGGGTGACAGGAGGTGATTGATGGGTGTCTCAAGGTGTGATTAGAGGGGGGAATAGATGCAAGCAATGCACTGGCGAGGTGATCAGGGCTGGGGTCTGAGGGCATTCTGATGGTTCCTCTATTTGTTCCAATTGACTGATTTCAGACTCGGTTATTGTTATGTCTGTTGGGTCGAATTCCTCTCCACTTGAAATTATTTCCTCTATTGTACTGATAGTAAGATCCAAGGGGTCTGGAAAATCATTAGTAACATCCAACGGTTCGAGATTTATAATTGTACAATCCAATGGGTCTGCAATCAATATGTCGGATGTATGTGACTGTAATGCTGAATGACCAGTAGTTGTTGGAATTTCAGAAGTAAATTGTTCCTGACATACCGTAGTCTTATCACCTTCTGGATTTTCCTTAATTGGAGTTGAAAATTCTCCTGCACTTGGAGGATCTATATGTTCCACAACCATTGACAAAAGTTGATTGTTGATAAATTCTTGAATTTCTGATTCATCTGTTTGAGTCGATGAAGTTGCTGTGTCTGGGTATTTAATTTTTTTTTTGCAAGAAGAACATAATTGGCTATGTTCTCCTACGTCTTGTGAAGCACCTACTTGTGGTTCCATTTGTTTGCCAGATGTTAGAATCTTATCTTCATTTATTAAGATGTTTTTATAAACCGTAGGAAACAATGATGGTACTGAATCTTTTTTTAATATTTTCCGTGTACCTTTAATCACATAGCAGTCTACATCAAAATGAGAAGAACACAACCTGAAGAGGTCTGTTGACTTGTGCTGTAATATTGTATCAACTATTGCATCAATATTGAAGAACGCCTGTCCTGTGCTTTCCAACCAAGTTTTTATAATGGTTGGATCCTTTGGGAAAACATGAAGAATTATATTTGGTGTTTTTTTTGATCGTCCAGTGCCATGTTGACACCCCTCTATTATGCAATTAGGCATCACTGTAGGGTCTAAACAATAAAAGAAATAAATCATATTAATATCATACCTTTATAAACAAAATATAAACATAATGGAGTAAATTATTCTTTAATAAATGTTTTGCCATTTCATCCAAAAATGAAAGCAGTGTGGGTGAGTATAGTGCACAGTATTGCTGTATGCGGCTGTGCGATCCAGGCGCTCAGGAGAGTGCAGGCCTCGTGGGTGAGTATAGTGCGCAGTATTGCTGTATGCGGCTGTGCGATCCAGGCGCTCAGGAGAGTGCAGGCTTTGTGGGTGAGTATAGTGCGCAGTATTGATGTATGCGGCTGTGCGATCCAGGCGCTCAGGAGAGTGCAGGCCTCGTGGGTGAGTATAGTGCGTAGTATTGCTGTATGCGGCTGTGCGATCCAGGCGCTCAGGAGAGTGCAGGCTTTGTGGGTGAGTATAGTGCGCAGTATTGCTGTATGCGACAGTGCGATCCATGCGCTCAGGAGAGTGCAGGCATTGTGGGTGAGTATAGTGCGCAGTATTGCTGTATGCGACGGTGCGATCCAGGCGCTCAGGAGAGTGCAGGCCTTGTGGGTGAGTATAGTGCGCAGTATTGATGTATGCGACGGTGCCCTCCAGGCGCTCAGGAGAGTGCAGGCATTGTGGGTGAGTATAGTGCGCAGTATTGCTGTATGCGACAGTGCGATCCATGCGCTCAGGAGAGTGCAGGCATTGTGGGTGAGTATAGTGCGCAGTATTGCTGTATGCGACGGTGCGATCCAGGCGCTCAGGAGAGTGCAGGCTTTGTGGGTGAGTATAGTGCGCAGTATTGATGGATGCGGCTGTGCGATCCAGGCGCTCAGGAGAGTGCAGGCATTGTGGGTGAGTATAGTGCGCAGTATTGATGTATGCGGCGGTGCGATCCAGGCGCTCAGGAGAGTGCAGGCATTGTGGGTGAGTATAGTGCGCAGTATTGCTGTATGCGACAGTGCGATCCATGCGCTCAGGAGAGTGCAGGCATTGTGGGTGAGTATAGTGCGCAGTATTGCTGTATGCGACGGTGCCCTCCAGGCGCTCAGGAGAGTGCAGGCATTGTGGGTGAGTATAGTGCGCAGTATTGCTGTATGCGGCGGTGCCATCCAGGCGCTCAGGAGAGTGCAGGCATTGTGGGTGAGTATAGTGCGCAGTATTGCTGTATGCGACAGTGCGATCCATGCGCTCAGGAGAGTGCAGGCATTGTGGGTGAGTATAGTGCGCAGTATTGCTGTATGCGACGGTGCGATCCAGGCGCTCAGGAGAGTGCAGGCTTTGTGGGTGAGTATAGTGCGCAGTATTGATGTATGCGACGGTGCCCTCCAGGCGCTCAGGAGAGTGCAGGCATTGTGGGTGAGTATAGTGCGCAGTATTGCTGTATGCGACGGTGCGATCCAGGCGCTCAGGAGAGTGCAGGCTTTGTGGGTGAGTATAGTGCGCAGTATTGATGTATGCGACGGTGCCCTCCAGGCGCTCAGGAGAGTGCAGGCATTGTGGGTGAGTATAGTGCGCAGTATTGCTGTATGCGACGGTGCGATCCAGGCGCTCAGGAGAGTGCAGGCTTTGTGGGTGAGTATAGTGCGCAGTATTGCTGTATGCGACGGTGCCCTCCAGGCGCTCAGGAGAGTGCAGGCATTGTGGGTGAGTATAGTGCGCAGTATTGCTGTATGCGGCGGTGCGATCCAGGCGCTCAGGAGAGTGCAGGCTTTGTGGGTGAGTATAGTGCGCAGTATTGCTGTATGCGGCTGTGCGATCCAGGCGCTCAGGAGAGTGCAGGCATTGTGGGTGAGTATAGTGCGCAGTATTTCTGTATGCGACGGTGCGATCCAGGCGCTCAGGAGAGTGCAGGCTTTGTGGGTGAGTATAGTGCGCAGTATTGCTGTATGCGACAGTGCGATCCATGCGCTCAGGAGAGTGCAGGCATTGTGGGTGAGTATAGTGCGCAGTATTGCTGTATGCGACGGTGCGATCCAGGCGCTCAGGAGAGTGCAGGCTTTGTGGGTGAGTATAGTGCGCAGTATTGCTGTATGCGGCGGTGCGATCCAGGCGCTCAGGAGAGTGCAGGCTTTGTGGGTGAGTATAGTGCGCAGTATTGCTGTATGCGGCTGTGCGATCCAGGCGCTCAGGAGAGTGCAGGCATTGTGGGTGAGTATAGTGCGCAGTATTGCTGTATGCGACGGTGCGATCCAGGCGCTCAGGAGAGTGCAGGCATTGTGGGTGAGTATAGTGCGCAGTATTGCTGTATGCGACGGTGCGATCCAGGCGCTCAGGAGAGTGCAGGCATTGTGGGTGAGTATAGTGCGCAGTATTGCTGTATGCGACAGTGCGATCCATGCGCTCAGGAGAGTGCAGGCATTGTGGGTGAGTATAGTGTGCAGTATTGCTGTATGCGGCGGTGCGATCCAGGCGCTCAGGAGAGTGCAGGCTTTGTGGGTGAGTATAGTGCGCAGTATTGCTGTATGCGACGGTGCCCTCCAGGCGCTCAGGAGAGTGCAGGCATTGTGGGTGAGTATAGTGCGCAGTATTGCTGTATGCGACGGTGCGATCCAGGCGCTCAGGAGAGTGCAGGCATTGTGGGTGAGTATAGTGCGCAGTATTGCTGTATGCGGCGGTGCGATCCAGGCGCTCAGGAGAGTGCAGGCATTGTGGGTGAGTATAGTGCGCAGTATTGATGTATGCGGCTGTGCGATCCAGGCGCTCAGGAGAGTGCAGGCATTGTGGGTGAGTATAGTGCGCAGTATTGATGTATGCGGCTGTGCGATCCAGGCGCTCAGGAGAGTGCAGGCTTTGTGGGTGAGTATAGTGTGCAGTATTGCTGTATGCGGCGGTGCGATCCAGGCGCTCAGGAGAGTGCAGGCATTGTGGGTGAGTATAGTGCGCAGTATTGCTGTATGCGACGGTGCGATCCATGCGCTCAGGAGAGTGCAGGCTTTGTGGGTGAGTATAGTGCGCAGTATTGATGTATGCGACGGTGCCCTCCAGGCGCTCAGGAGAGTGCAGGCATTGTGGGTGAGTATAGTGCGCAGTATTGCTGTATGCGACGGTGCGATCCAGGCGCTCAGGAGAGTGCAGGCTTTGTGGGTGAGTATAGTGCGCAGTATTGATGTATGCGACGGTGCCCTCCAGGCGCTCAGAAGAGTGCAGGCATTGTGGGTGAGTATAGTGCGCAGTATTGCTGTATGCGACAGTGCGATCCATGCGCTCAGGAGAGTGCAGGCAGTGTGGGTGAGTATAGTGCGCAGTATTGCTGTATGCGACGGTGCCCTCCAGGCGCTCAGGAGAGTGCAGGCAGTGTGGGTGAGTATAGTGCGCAGTATTGCTGTATGCGGCTGTGCGATCCATGCGCTCAGGAGAGTGCAGGCAGTGTGGGTGAGTATAGTGCGCAGTATTGCTGTATGCGACGGTGCCCTCCAGGCGCTCAGGAGAGTGCAGGCAGTGTGGGTGAGTATAGTGCGCAGTATTGCTGTATGCGGCTGTGCGATCCAGGCGCTCAGGAGAGTGCAGGCTTTGTGGGTGAGTATAGTGCGCAGTATTGCTGTATGCGACAGTGCGATCCATGCGCTCAGGAGAGTGCAGGCATTGTGGGTGAGTATAGTGCGCAGTATTGCTGTATGCGACGGTGCGATCCAGGCGCTCAGGAGAGTGCAGGCTTTGTGGGTGAGTATAGTGCGCAGTATTGCTGTATGCGACGGTGCGATCCATGCGCTCAGGAGAGTGCAGGCAGTGTGGGTGAGTATAGTGCGCAGTATTGCTGTATGCGACGGTGCCCTCCAGGCGCTCAGGAGAGTGCAGGCAGTGTGGGTGAGTATAGTGCGCAGTATTGCTGTATGCGGCTGTGCGATCCAGGCGCTCAGGAGAGTGCAGGCTTTGTGGGTGAGTATAGTGCGCAGTATTGCTGTATGCGACAGTGCGATCCATGCGCTCAGGAGAGTGCAGGCATTGTGGGTGAGTATAGTGCGCAGTATTGCTGTATGCGACGGTGCGATCCATGCGCTCAGGAGAGTGCAGGCATTGTGGGTGAGTATAGTGCGCAGTATTGCTGTATGCGGCGGTGCGATCCATGCGCTCAGGAGAGTGCAGGCATTGTGGGTGAGTATAGTGCGCAGTATTGCTGTATGCGGCGGTGCGATCCAGGCGCTCAGGAGAGTGCAGGCATTGTGGGTGAGTATAGTGCGCAGTATTGCTGTATGCGGCGGTGCGATCCAGGCGTTCAGGAGAGTGCAGGCATTGTGGGTGAGTATAGTGCGCAGTATTGCTGTATGCGGCGGTGCGATCCATGCGCTCAGGAGAGTGCAGGCATTGTGGGTGAGTATAGTGCGCAGTATTGCTGTATGCGGCGGTGCGATCCAGGCGCTCAGGAGAGTGCAGGCATTGTGGGTGAGTATAGTGCGCAGTATTGCTGTATGCGACGGTGCGATCCATGCGCTCAGGAGAGTGCAGGCATTGTGGGTGAGTATAGTGCGCAGTATTGCTGTATGCGACGGTGCGATCCATGCGCTCAGGAGAGTGCAGGCATTGTGGGTGAGTATAGTGCGCAGTATTGCTGTATGCGGCGGTGCGATCCATGCGCTCAGGAGAGTGCAGGCTTTGTGGGTGAGTATAGTGCGCAGTATTGCTGTATGCGGCGGTGCGATCCAGGCGCTCAGGAGAGTGCAGGCATTGTGGGTGAGTATAGTGCGCAATATGGCTGTATGTGGCAGTGCGAGCCACGGAGCTAGCAACTATGGATAGCTAGAAAGTGGGTGAGTATAGTAGGGATGATGTGACCATGTGGCGTTGTCATCTACGTCATATGCAGAACATATTCTGTTACAGTGGAATGTTCATTATACATAAAAATCTGAATTACGATTTTTATATAAAAAAGAGTTCCTTTGGAACGCTCTCCCTCAGCCGGTTCGTCATGCCACGAGTCTGGAAACCTTCAAACGTACTCTGAAAACACACCTGTTCAGACAAGCCTATAATTTGCCATAGGCAGCACTGAAGGCACACTGGCTCACCCACTAATCCTTGTGTTTCCTTCCCCTTTGTTTCCTCCCCACTACCCTCTAGATTGTAAGCTCACAAGGGCAGGGACCTCCTCCTAGTGTTTCTCATACTGCTGTAATTTTAACATATGTATATGTACCAACTACATATCAACTATGTATGTATCTGTATTTACTCTATTCAATGTCATGACTGTACAGTGTCTTATATTTCTTATGTATATTTGTTCCCCATTATTTGTTTGCACTATGTACAGCGCTACGGAAGATGTTGGCGCTATATAAATCTATATATATAAAATCGGATGTATGTGTGTGTGTGTGTGTGTGTGTGTGTGTGTGTGTGTGTGTGTGTGTGTGTGTATGTGTGTGTGTGTGTATGTGCCGCGATCACTCGAAAACCCCTTGACCGATTTGAACGAAACTTGGTATACAGGTTCCTTACTACCTGGGATGATAGGTTCTGGGGGTCTCGCGGCCCCCCTGCCCACCTGGGCGGAGCTACAAACAGCAAATCAGATTCCACCCATTCAAGTCAATGGAAAAAATGTAAAAGGCTGCCATTCTCACAGTAATCAAGCCAGAGTCCCCACACTTGGCACAGTTGGTCACTTGGTGACCGAGGTTACAAATCCAGGAAAAGCGGGTGGAGCATAAAACAGCCAATCAAAATTCAGCCATTCCTTTTAAATGGGAAAAAATGCAGCCATTCTTACACTGTTAATCGCAGGGTTCTCAAACTTGCCACACTTCGCCACTGGGTGAATAAGATTAAGATTTTGGAAAGTGGGTGGAGCCTACAACAGCCAATCAAAATTCACCTATTGCGTTTAAAGGGGAATATTTAAACTGCTGCCATTCTTACACTGTTTATGGCAGAGGCTTCAGACTTGCTGCAGTCAGTCATTAGGTGACTGGGGTCCAAATTCACTAAAGGGGCGGGGCCACAAACAGCCAATCAGATTTCTTTGCTGGATAAACTGCTTCCATTCACACAATTTTGATGCCAGGAACCTGAAAGCTCACAAAATTGGTCATTGAGTGACTGTGTGACAAGGTTACACAAAGTGGGTGGAGCCAAAAACACATTTTACTGGGAAAATATAAACTGCAGCCATTCTTACACTGTTAATGGCAGGGTTGTCAAACTTTGCACAGTTGGTCATTGAGTGAATGTGATTAAGATTTTGGGAAGTGGGTAGAGCCTACAACAGCCAATCAAAATTCAACTTTTGATTGTCAAAGGGAATATTTAAACTGCAACCATTCTTATACTGTTAATAGCAGATGCCTCAAACCTGGTACAGCTGGGCACTGGGTGACTGGGGTTCAAATTCAGAAAGGGGCGGAGCCACAAACAGCCAATCAGATATACAAAGTATTGATACCAAGGATCCCAAAGCTGATAAACTTGGTAATTGAGTGACTATATGTCAAGGTTACAAAAAGTGGGCGGTGCCAGAAACTTAATTTTTTACATGGCAGGGTTCCCAAACTTGATACAATTGGCCACTGGGTGCCTGGGATTATTATTCAGAAATGTGGGTGGAGCCTACAACAGCCAATCAAAATTCAGCTATTGATTTTCATGGGGAATATTTACATTGCTACCATTCTTACACTGTTAATGGCAGAGGCCTCAAACCTGATACAGTCAGTAATTGGGTGACTGGGGACCAAATTCACTAAAGGCGGTGGAGCCACAAACAGCCAATCAGATTTGTTAGATTGATTTCAGCCATTCTGTTATTGGCAGGGTTCTCAAACTTGACACAGTTGGCCACTGGGTGACTAGGATTAATATTTAGGAAAGTGGGTGGAGTGTACAGCAGCCAATCAAAATTCATCTTTTGATTTTCAAGGGGAATATTTACATTGCTGCCATTCTTGCACTGTTAATGGCACAGATTATTATACAGAAAAGTGGGTGGAGCCTAAAAAAACAATCAAAATTCACCTGTTGATTTTCAAAGGGAATATTAAAATTGCTGCCATTCTTGCACTGTTAATGGCACAAGCCTCAAACCTGGTACAGTTGATCATTGGGTCACTGGGGTTCAAATTCAGAAAAGGGGATAGAGGAGGCATGGGCAAACTTGGCCCTCCAGCTGTTGAGGAACTACAAGTCCCACAATGCATTGCAGGAGTCTGACAGCCACAGTCATGACTCATAAAGGCAAATGCATTGTGGGATTTGTAGTTCCTTAACAGCTGGAGGGCCAAGTTTGCCCATGCCTGTGATAGAGCCACAAACAGCCAATCAGATGTTTCATTTCACTGGGAAAATACAAATTATTGATGCCAAGGACCCAAAGCTCACAAACATGGTCATTGAGTGACTGTGTGTCCAGTTTACAAAAAGTGGGCGGAGCCAAAAACAAATTTCAATGGGAAAATGTAAACTGCAGCCCTTCTTCACTGTTAATGGCAGGGATCTCAAACTTTGCCAAGATGGTCACTGGGTGACTGAGATTAATATTCAGGGAAGTGGGTGGAGCCTATAATAGCCAAAATAGCCAAAATAGTCAAAATTCACCTGTTGATTTTCAAAAGGAATATTTAAATTGCTGCCATTTTTACACTGGTATTAGCAGATCAGAGCAGTTTCTAGGCTAAATTTCACCCAGGGCGAGGGTGTAAAAATCGCCCCCCACCCCACCCCCATGGAGCCAGGCATAGGTGCCCGCAGTACAGGTTGAACAGGTTAGCTACGTAGGTGCCTCCAGTATAGGGTAGCCTGCATAGTTGCCCCCAGTGTAGGTTAGATAGGTAGGTGCCCCCAGTATAGTTTAGATAGGTAGGTGCCCGCAGTATAGGTTAGATAGGTAGGTTCCCGCAGTATAGGTTCGATAGGTAGGTTCCCCCAGTATGGGTTAGATCGGTAGGTTCCCCCAGTATAGGTTCAATAGGTAGGTTCCCCCAGTATAGGTTAGATAGGTAGGTCCCCCCAGTATGGGTTAGATAGGTAGGTTCCTGCAGTTTAGGATAGTTAGGTAGGTTCCCGCAGTATAGCTTGGCTAGGTAGGTTCCCGCAGTATAGGTTAGTTAGGTAGGTTCCCGCAGTATAGGTTAGTTAGGTAAGTTCCCGCAGTATAGGATAGTTAGGTAGGTTCCCACAGTATAGCTTGGCTAGGTAGGTTCTCGCAGTATAGGTTAGTTAGGTAGGTTCCCACAGTATAGGTTAGTTAGGTAGGTTCCCGCAGTATAGGTTAGTTAGGTAGGTTCCCGCAGTATAGGATAGTTAGGTAGGTTCCTACAGTATAGCTTGGCTAGGTAGGTTCCCGCAGTATAGGTTAGTTAGGTAGGTTCCCGCAGTATAGGTTAGTTAGGTAGGTTCCCGCAGTATAGGTTAGTTAGGTAGGTTCCCGCAGTATAGGTTAGTTAGGTAGGTTCCCGCAGTATAGGTTAGTTAGGTAGGTAGGTTCCTGCAGTGTAGGATAAATAGGTAGGTTCCTGCAGTTTAGGTTAGTTAGGTAGGTTCCCACAGTTTAGGTTAGTTGGTATGGGCGGTATGAGTTGGGCGCAGGAGCGGGGGGAGCGAACATAATAGTAATAACTCACCTGCTTCCGCCGAACCCGCGCTGCTTCAATGTCCTTCCTTTCCCGGCATCTATCTCATTAGTCACAGTGCTTCCTGTGATGACATGCGGTATGTCATCACAGGGGGCGCTGTTACCAGGCGACGGACGCCGGGAGAGGAAAGATATTGAAACTGCGGGGAACGGATGAAGAAGGTGAGTTATAACTATTATGTCCGTTCCCCCGCTCCGGCGCCCCCCCTCCTGCCGCACAATAAAGCACCCCGGGCGATTGCACGTATCACACACCCATAGAAACGGGGCTGTAGCAGATGCCTCAAACCTGCTATAGTTGGTCATTGGGTGACTGGGGTTCAAATGTTGGAGAGGAGTGCAGCCACAGACAGCCAATCTGATTTGTTTAATTTCTATGGGAATATACAAATTATTGATGCCAAAGACCCCGAAGTTCACAAACTTGGTCATTGAGTGTTCGTGCATTAGGGTTAGAAAAAGTGGGCGGAGCCAAAACCGGTCAAATACATACACAGGCAGTTCCACGTCATTAGTGGGTGGAGACAAATGCAAATTTCACTGGGAAAATGTAAACTGCAGCCATACTTACACTGTTAATGGTAGGGTTCTCAAACTTTGCACAGTTGGTCACTGGGTGACTGGGTTAAATATTCAGAAAAGTGGGTGGAGCCTACAAAAGTGAATCAAACTTCACCTATTGCTTCTCAAGGGGAATATTTAATTGCTGCCATTCTTGCACTGTTAATGGCACAGGCCTCAAACCTGCTACAGTTGGTCATTGGGTGACTGGGGTTCAAATTCAGAAAAGGGGTGGAGCCACAAACAGCCAATCAGATTTTTTTCATTTCAATGCAAATTATTGTTTCCAAAGACCGCAAAGCTCACAAACTTGGTCATTGAGTAATTGTGTGTTAGGGTTAGAAAAAGTGGGCGGAGCCAACACTAGCCAAATACATACCCGGGCAACGCCGGGCAATCAGCTAGTTTTTATAATAAAAACATGATTTTAGGCATTTTTATGGAAGTAAAATAAAATTCAGACCCCACAAATCACACTTTTACAAAGCTAATAACTTACTTTCTCCACGCTAGCAATAGTGAATGTAATGCTCGCTCCCCCAGCGTGTCTCCGTATACTGTACTGTGAAGGGGGCGCGGCCTCACATGCACTGCTCGCAGTGATGTGAGCGCGCCCGACATACGCTGGGGCAGCATTACGGAATCTGTACGCTGCGGGAGGCGGGCTGAAGGCTGCGCAGTCGCACTAAGGGCAGAGCGTACTGCGCAGCCGCGGCTCAAGGCGGCGGCCATCTTAGTAGTGGAAGCCTATGCGACCCGTTCAGTGGGGTCGGGCCGAGCCAGGGGTGATAGAAAAACGCAGCAATGACGGCGGTACGGTGCGGAGGACGCGCTGGACGTCCTCCGTGGATTCATATATATAAAAGGTATTGTGTAATTTTCATCTTTTTGGCCTCGGAAGTCCTTTAAGCACACCCAAAGTGAGAGTTATATGGAGGTTGACTTTTTTTTAACCACCCTGGCATTCTATTAAAATCACCAGGGTGGCAGCGCAGCAGTTTTTTTTTCTTCTAAATCATGGAGCTAGCCTAGCGCTAGCTACATGAAAGCCGCTGTGCCGCGGCATCCCCCCACCCCTTTCGATCGCCTCGGGCGATCAGCAAACAGGAAATCCCGTTCAGAACTGTTTTCCTGTTTGGCTTGCCATGGCGACGATTGGGATGACGTCAGACGTCATAGCATCGGAGGGAGTCCCGATCCACCCCATAGCGCGGCCTGTCGGTGATTGGCCAGGCTGCGCAAGGGGTCTCGGGGGGCGGGGCCTGTAAAGCGGTGCATCAGCGTCGAGTGATCACAACTTTGCGGGGAGGGAAGGGACGCGAGCGGGGACCGGCGCTATGGAGGAAGCGGGGGAGTGGCAGAAATTGATAGGCAATTGTAAATAGTCAGCTGGTGACATTCTGCATGTCGACAGCACGGCTGTGATTTATGGGGGGCAGAACGGAGCGCAGGGGGGTCCTGGAAGGACGATATATAGGAACAGGCTGGTGATTATATGCACAGCCAGCCTCTGTCTGCTATCAGGATTCTTAGAACCCACCTCGGGTTCTCTTTAAAGAGAATCTGCATTGTTAAAATTGCACAAAAGTAAACATACCAGTGCCTTAGGGCAGTGTTTCTCAACATTTTATTGATATGTACCCCTTTTAAAACCCTGTACACATCAAGTACCCCCTGGCATAGTAAACATTATCACAAGTACCCCTTGACAAATATATATTTAATCGTAGTACATTATAATTGGTTCTAAACAATTTCCAAGCATTTAGTATTGCTATTAATTAGCTAAAATACTGATTTGGTGGTGTTTAAATAAGATTTATCATTTTCTAAAACTCTAAATGTGTTATTTTTGGTTAAGTATATCAAGCCCGAGTACCCCCTGGAACCATCAGAAGTACCCCCTGGGGTACGCGTACCACACGTTGAGAACCTAGGCCTTAGGGGACATCTCCTATTACCCTCTGTCACAATTTCGCTGCTCCCTGCCGCATTAAAAGTCGTTAAAAACAGTTTTAAAAAGTTTGTTTATAAACAAACAAAATGGCCACCAAAACAGGAAGTAGGTTGATGTACAGTATGTCCACACATAGAAAATACATCCATACACAAGCAGGCTGTATACAGCCCTCCTTTTGAATCTCAAGAGATCATTTGTGTGTTTCTTTCCCCCTGAAGCTATCTTCCACTGAAGTGTCAGGCTGTTTCTTCCTGCAGAGTGCAGACAGCTGTGCCTGTCTAACTCCTCAGTATGTGAAAGCCCAGCCAGCTCAGAGGAGGATTTATCCAGCTTGTAAAAGATAAGAGAGAAGAGAGAAGCTGCCCTAATCTAAAAATTACACAGGCAGTGTGCAGAGAGGGGCCTGGAGGGGGAGATGCATCACAGAACCACAACACTGAAGAACTTGGCAGCCTTCCAGACACAGGCTGACAAGTCTGACAAGAGAGAGATAAGTTGATTTATTACAGAGATGGTGATAGTAGAACGTGCTGCAGTAAGCCAGAACACATTAGAATAGCTTTTGGAACTTGTAGGATGATAAAAAACAGGATGCAATTTTTGTTACGGAGTCTCTTTAACCACTTGAGGACCTAGGGCTTTCTACCCCTTAAGGACCAGCCACTTTTTTTCCATTCAGACCACTGCAGCTTTCACGGTTTATTGCTCGCTCATACAACCTACCACCTAAATGAATTTTGGGTCCTTTTCTTGTCACTAATAAAGCTTTCTTTTAGTGCTATTTGATTGCTCCTGCGATTTTTACTTTTTATTATATTCAGCAAAAAAGACATGAATTTTGGCAAAAAAATGATTTTTTTAACTTTCTGTGCTGACAGTTTTCAAATAAAGTAAAATTTCTGTATACATGCAGCGCGAAAAATGTGGACAAACATGTTTTTGATAAAAAAAAACCCATTCAGTGTATATTTATTGGTTTGGGTAAAAGTTATAGCGTTTACAGACTATGGTGCAAAAAGTGAATTTTCCCATTTTCAAGCATCTCTGACTTTTCTGACCCTCTGTCATGTTTCATGAGGGGCTAGAATTCCAGGATAGTATAAATACCCCCAAAATGACCCCATTTTGGAAAGAAGACATCCCAAAGTATTCACTGAGAGGCATAGTGAGTTCATAGAAGATATTATTTTTTGTCACAAGTAAGCGGAAAATGACACTTTGTGAAAAAAAAAAAAAAAGTTTCCATTTCTTCTAACTTGCGACAAAAAAAAAATGAAATCTGCCACGGACTCACCATGCCCCTCTCTGAATACCTTGAAGTGTCTACTTTCCACAATGGGGTCATTTGTGGGGTGTGTTTACTGTCCTGACATTTTGGGGGGTGCTAAATTGTAAGCACCCCTGTAAAGCCTAAAGGTGCTCATTGGACTTTGGACCCCTTAGTGCAGTTAGGCTGCAAAAAAGTGCCACACGTGGTATTGCCGTACTCAGGAGAAGTAGTATAATGTGTTTTGGGGTGTATTTTTACACATACCCATGCTGGGTGGGAGAAATATCTCTGTAAATGACAATTTGTTAATTTTTTTTACACACAATTGTCCATTTACAGAGATCTTTCTCCCACTCAGCATGGGTATGTGTAAAAATACACCACAAAACACATTATACTACTTCTCCTGAGTACGGCGATACCACATGTGTGGCACTTTTTTGCACCCTAACTGCGCTAAAGGGCCCAAAGTCCAATGAGTACCTTTAGAATTTCACAGGTCATTTTGAGAAATTTCGTTTCAAGACTACTCCTCACGGTTTAGGGCCCCTAAAATGCCAGGGCAGTATAGGAACCCCACAAATGACCCCATTTTAGAAAGAAGACACCCCAAGGTATTCCGTTAGGAGTATGGTGAGTTCATAGAAGATTTTATTTTTTGTCAAAAGTTAGCGGAAAATGACACTTTGTGAAAAAACACAATTAAAATCAATTTCCGCTAACTTTTGACAAAAAAATAAAATCTTCTATGAACTCACCATACTCCTAACGGAATACCTTGGGGTGTCTTCTTTCTAAAATGGGGTCATTTGTGGGGTTCCTATACTGCTCTGGCATTTTAGGGGCCCTAAACCGTGAGGAGTAGTCTTGAAACGAAATTTCTCAAAATGACCTGTGAAATTCTAAAGGTACTCATTGGACTTTGGGCCCTTTAGCGCAGTTAGGGTGCAAAAAAGTGCCACACATGTGGTATCGCCATACTCGGGAGAAGTAGTACAATGTGTTTTGGGGTGTATTTTTACACATACCCATGCTGGGTGGGAGAAATACCTCTGTAAATGGACAATTGTGTGTAAAAAAATCAAAAGATTGTCATTTACAGAGGTATTTCTCCCACCCAGCATGGGTATGTGTAAAAATACACCCCAAAACACATTATAATACTTCTCCCGAGTACGGCGATACCACATGTGTGGCACTTTTTTGCACCCTAACTGCACTAAGGGGCCCAAAGTCCAATGAGTACCTTTAGGATTTCACAGGTCATTTTTGTTTCAAGACTACTCCTCACGGTTTAGGGCCCCTAAAATGCCAGGGCAGTATAGGAACCCCACTAATGACCCCATTTTAGAAAGAAGACACCCCAAGGTATTCCGTTAGGAGTATGGTGAGTTCATAGAAGTTTTTATTTTTTTGTCACAAGTTAGCGGAAATTGATTTTAATAGTTTTTTTTCACAAAGTGTCATTTTCCGCTAACTTGTGACAAAAAATAAAATCTTCTATGAACTCACCATACTCCGTACGGAATACCTTTGGGTGTCTTCTTTCTAGAATGGGGTCATTTGTGGGGTTCCTATACTGCCCTGGCATTTTAGGGGCCCTAAACCGTGAGGAGTAGTCTTGAAAGCAAATGTCGCAAAATGACCTGTGAAATCCTAAAGGTACTCATTGGACTTTGGACCCCTTAGTGCAGTTAGGCTGCAAAAAAGTGCCACACATGTGGTACCGCCGTACTCAGGAGAAGTAGTATAATGCGTTTTGGGGTGTATTTTTACACATACCCATGCTAAGTGGGAGAAATATCTCTGTAAATGACAATTGTTTGATTTTTTTACACACAATTGTCCATTTACATAGAAATTTCTCCCATCCAGCATGGGTATGTGTAAAAATACACCCCAAAACACATTATACTACTTTTCCTGAGTACGGCGGTACCACATGTGTGACAATTTTTTGCAGCCTAGGTGCGCTAAGGGGCCCAACGTCCTATTCACAGGTCATTTTGAAGCATTTGTTTTCTAGACTACTCCTCGCGGTTTAGGGCCCCTAAAATGCCAGGGCAGTATAGGAACCCCACAAGTGACCCCATTTTAGAAAGAAGACACCCCAAGGTATTCCGTTAGGTGTATGGCGAGTTCATAGAAGATTTTATTTTTTGTCACAAGTTAGCGGAATATGACACTTTGTGAAGAAAAACAATTCAAATCAATTTCCGCTAACTTGTGGCAAAAAATAAAATCTTCTATGAACTCGTCATACACCTAACAGAATACCTTGGGGTGTCTTTTTTTCTAAAATGGGGTCACTTGTGGGGTTCCTATACCGCCCTGGCATTTTACAGGCCCAAAACCGTGAGTAGTCTGGAAACCAAATGTCTCAAAATGACTGTTCAGGGGTATAAGCATCTGCAAATTTTGATGACAGGTGGTCTATGAGGGGGCGAATTTTGTGGAACCGGTCATAAGCAGGGTGGCCTTTTAGATGACAGGTTGTATTGGGCCTGATCTGATGGATAGGAGTGCTAGGGGGGTGACAGGAGGTGATTGATGGGTGTCTCAGGGGGTGGTTAGAGGGGAAAATAGATGCAATCAATGCACTGGGGAGGTGATCGGAAGGGGGTCTGAGGGGGATCTGAGGGATTGGCCGAGTGATCAGGAGCCCACACGGGGCAAATTGGGGCCTGATCTGATGGGTAGGTGTGCTAGGGGGTGACAGGAGGTGATTGATGGGTGTCTCAAGGTGTGATTAGAGGGGGGAATAGATGCAAGCAATGCACTGGCGAGGTGATCAGGGCTGGGGTCTGAGGGCATTCTGAGGGTGTGGGCGGGTGATTGAGTGCCCTAGGGGCAGATAGGGGTCTAATCTGATAGGTAGCAGTGACAGGGGGTGATTGATGGGTAATTAGTGGGTGTTTAGGGTAGAGAATAGATGGAAACACTGCGCTTGGGTGGTGATCTGATGTCAGATCTGCGGGCGATCTATTGGTGTGGGTGGGTGATCAGTTTGCCCGCAAGGGGCAGGTTAGGGGCTGATTGATGGGTGGCAGTGACAGCGGGTGATTTATGGGTGGCAGTGACAGGGGGTGATTGATGGGTGGCAGTGACAGGGGGTGATTGATGGGTGATTGATAGGTGATTGACAGGTAATCAGTGGGTTATTACAGGGGAGAACAGATGTAAATATTGCACTGGCGAATTGATAAGGGGGGGGTCTGAGGGCAATCTGAGCGTGTAGGCGGGCAATTGGGTGCCCGCAAGGGGCAGATTAGGGTCTGATCTGATGGGTAACAGTGACAGGTGGTGATAGGTGGTGATAGGGGGTGATTGATGGGTAATTAGTGGGTGTTTAGAGGAGAGAATAGATGTAAACGCTGCGCTTGGGTGGTGATCTGATGTCGGATCTGCGGGCGATCTATTGGTGTGGGGGGGTGATCAGATTGCCCGCAAGGGGCAGGTTAGGGGCTGATTGTTGGGTGGCAGTGACAGGGGGTGATTGATGGGTGATAGGTGATTGGCAGGTGATTGACAGGTGATCAGTGGGTTATTACAGGGAAGAACAGATGTAATTAATGCACTGGTGAATTGATAAGGGGGGGTCAGAGGGCAATCTGAGCGTGTGGGCGGGTGATTGGGTGCCCGCAAGGGGCAGATTAGGGTCTGATCTGATAGGTAAAAGTGACAGGTGGTGATAGATGGGTGATTGATGGGTAATTAGTGGGTGTTTAGAGGAGAGAATAGATGTAAACAATGGATTTGGGAGGTGATCTGATGTCGGATCTGCGGGCGATCTATTGGTGTGGGGGGGTGATCAGATTGCCCGCAAGGGGCAGGTTAGGGGCTGGCTGATGGGTGGCAGTGACAGGGGGTGATTGACGGGTGATTGATGGGTGATTGACAGGTGATTGACAGGTGATTGACAGGTGATCAGGGGGATAGATGCATACAGTAAACAGGGGGGGTGGTCTGGGGGGGGGGGTCTGGGGAGAATCTGAGGGGTGGGGGGTGATCAGGAGGGGGCAGGGAGCAGGGTGGGGGATAAAAAAAAAATAGCGTTGACAGATAGTGACAGGGAGTGATTGATGGGTGATTAGGGGGGTGATTGGGTGCAAACAGGGGTCTGGGGGGTGGGCAGGGGGGGGTCTGATGGGTGCTGTGGGCGATCTGGGGCAGGGGGGGGGGGGGGGAAATAAGTGTGCTTGGTGCAGACTAGGGTGGCTGCAGCCTGCCCTGGTGGTCCCTCGGACACTGGGACCACCAGGGCAGGAGACAGCCTGTATAATACACTTTGTAAACATTACAAAGTGTATTATACACTTTGTATGCGGCGATCGCGGGGTTAACATCCCGCCGGCGCTTCCGTATAGCCGGCGGGATGTTGCGGCGGGTGAGCGGCGCCAGGCGGAGGCGGAGGATCGCGTCACTGATGACGCGATCGCTCCGCCCATGCCCCTACAAGGACCGCCGCCAATTGTCAATACGGCGGTCCTTGCGGGGTGCACTTCCCGGCCGCCAATTGTACATACGGCGGTCGGGAAGTGGTTAAGGCCTGGTGCACACTAGAGGAGTTTTTAAATCTGCTGCTAATGTTATCCTATGTGTCTGTGCACACTGGAGCAATGAGGTTTTGTAAAAAAAAAAAACCATAGCATTACATTGGGAAGAGCTTTTGAAACCTAAAAGCTCTTCCCAATGTAATGCTATGGGGTTTTTACAAAACCTCCTTGCTCCAGTGTGCACAGACACATAGGATAACATTAGCAGCAGATTTAAAAACTCAAAACGCTCAGAAAAACTCCTCTGGTGTGCACCAGGCCTATCTCCAGAAGAAACTTACTTGTATGTGTTAACATATTTTAAATTAAGATTTTTGTGACAGAGGTCCTTTAAGTATTATATCGTCTAGCAGGACACAGGAAGACAGTTTGACAGTTACACAGCCTGGAAAAGTGTATATGTTTCTTCAACAGCTGATTGATCACAACACAGCAACTGTTCTGTTCCCGGTTTAGTTACAGTAAAACAGATCTCCAGCCTCAAATCAAAAATCCTGTAATAGAAAGTTTTATATTGACCTGAGAAGTCTTGTACCGCAAAGCGATCTCGAAGACCCTGCATCATCTGACTTCCTGTACCTGGCCCCGCCTCCCCCTTTACTGCACTAAATAGCTTGGCATTTTTCCCTGTGGAGAGGGGAGGCGGGGCCAGGCGCCAGAAGTCAGGTGATGCAGGGACTTCGGGATGGCTTCGCAGGACAAGACTTCTCAGGTAGATATAACTCTCTATTTCAGGGAGACTGGAGGATTTTTTTTATTTGAGGCTGAAGATTCGCTTTCATACACAGCCTGCATTCTTGTTCAATACAGGTGCTGTGGCGCCTCTTAGTGGAAAGAAGTGAAACATTCATATGAATGCAACGTGTATTAGAAATAGTATATTAAAATACAGTATATAATTTCACATTGGAAAAATTAGTTTAACCTCCCTGGCGTCCTGATTCTACATGGCCGCGTGTGGTTTTTTTAAACCTATCGCTTGCTACATGATACAACCCCCCCCCCCCCCCCCACTTCCTGCTAATTCCTGCCCACCCTTCCGATCATGCCAATCAGGGAATCCCGTTCTGAACGGGATTTCCTTCAGGGCTTCCCCATCGCCATGGCGACGAACGGAATGACGTCATCGACCGCATAAAGAGTCCAGATCCACCCCTTATCGCTGCCTGCCACTCGATTGGAGAAACACGCAGCTAGCAAAGTGCTAGCTGCATGTTTCAAAAAATATTATTCAAATCGGCCCACCAGGGCCTGAGAGGTGCCCTCCAGCGTCACTGGACGAGCTCAGCTCGTTCAGAATGCTAGGGAGGTTAATACAGAAATTCACTGTGAACAATTTAATACACAACGGGGCATACATATTCAGTGTTCACAGGGCATAAGTATTCAGTTTTCAAGGAGAAAATCCTGAATAGCCAATAATAATCCTAACATTTGTATAGCGCTTTTCTCCTGTTAGACTCAAAGCACTTATAGGAGTCATCAGGCAAAACATAAAAAAAAAATGCTTTACTCACCTGGAGCGTTCTCCAGCCTCTAGCAGCCGACTGTCCCACGCAGACCACTCCGCCATCTTGGGCTCCTTGCACGATGCAGAGGCCGTCCTTACTGCGCCTGCGTGAAGTGGTCATGATTGACAGCGTGCTTCACACAGGTGCAGCAAGTACCTCGGGCTACGCATCATGCGAGGAGACCGGGACAGCGGCGGAAAGTTCAGCGTGGGTCAGTCAGCTGCAAGGGGCTAGAGAAAGCCCCAGGTGAGTAAAAGTTTTGTTTTTTACCAATATAACTCCTTTAAAAGCTACACCCACTAAGGGAGTGCTCAAGGGGTCACCCTGCACTGTTAGAAAATATTGCCTA
Organism: Hyperolius riggenbachi; assembly: GCF_040937935.1. NCBI lineage: Eukaryota > Metazoa > Chordata > Amphibia > Anura > Hyperoliidae > Hyperolius > Hyperolius riggenbachi. The sequence goes on along the minus strand of NC_090651.1, from coordinate 357,252,166 downwards.
AGGACTCTTACTGAATAGGTAGTGACCCTAGCCAGGATTCAAACCCTGGTCTCACATGTCAAAGACAGAGCCCTTAACCACGGGCCAGAAATTGACATGTATGTGCTAGCTAGACAGTATAATACGCAAGTACCAAAAGCTCTTATTGGTTTGCATTATTCCAGGACTCCCAGTACATTTGTCGCAGAAGAGGCTCTGAAAAGCCCATGTGTTTCGTAGGGCGATGGACGGTTGGTGAGATGCTAACTATTCTGCAGTTGCTACACGATTGTAGTGTTGTCCGGATCATGAACGATTCGGATCTTTGATCCGAATCTATTTTATGAGTCGATCATCCGAATCATCAAAATGAACGATTCGGATCGCAAAAGGGGCGGGGCCAGGAGCGACACGCCCCCTCTCAGCGGGCAGCGGGGGTCCTGGAAGCAGGGATCGCTCTGTTGGATGGGAGGCAGCCTTGCAGGGACAGGTAGATGAGAGAGAGGGGACATGGGTGCCACTGCCAGATATGTGTAGTCAGAGCACACATACTGGCTATAACGTGCTGCTCATTATAGGCTGTCTGTTCCGTAGTTGTGCACAGTGATCACATTGGAAGCTTTTGGCTCAGCACAGCTCAGTAACTTTGCAGACAGTGTGATTGAAAGGCAATATAATCCTCCTGCACTCAGCACTAAACAGCTGCACTTATCTTCTGGGAATACTTTCTTTCACTGTGCGACCTTTTCTTTCAAAGTGTACAGATGAACATATAAGTGAAATATATGTAAAGCATATGACTTCAGCATGTGGGTATTACGTGCAAACATTTCTGCTCTCTGCTCGTCCCTCCTCCCTTCTCTGTCCACTCCCTGCCCTCTGTCCATCTTCTCCCCTTCTCTGTGTGTCCACCCCCCTTCTCTGTCCACTCCCTGCCCTCTGTCCATCTTCTCCCCTTCCCTGTCCACTCCCTGCCCTCTGTCCATCTTCTCCCCTTCTCTGTGTGTCCACCCCCTCCCCTTCTCCTGTCCACAGACCTGTCCTGCTGTTCATTTCACCCCCGAATGCTTCCGGTAGTAAAATGATCCGAGATTCGGATCAAAGATCCGGATCTCTTCAATGATCCGATTCGAATCATCCGGATCATTGAAAAGATCCGAACTTCCCATCTCTACACGATTGGACTATTTGCTTTATGTCAAATTGTTCCTGCCCCTTCCTGCTCCCATTGGCCAAGGACTCAAGTCATGTGATGCTGTGACAGGATTTGTGGGCCCTGGTCTTCAGTTAGCCTAGAACGGCTTTTCCTGTGAGAGAGATACACGTGCAGCCCAGGGTCCTTCTATGTGGGATGTGTGACTGTTGCCCATAGCAACCAACCAGTTCTTGTTACAGTTGAAAAAGGTACAGTAAACCAGTTGGGAGCAAGATGAACATTTTAATGTTGCCCATTCACAGTACACTCCAAATGATTGACCATACAATCAGATTGGGCAGTGTTAATCAACCGACAACAAACTATCGATGTACAGATCATTCAGTAAACCCATTTTTCAGAACAATCCCGTTGATTATATTTTTGCCCAAGATTGTATCCGATCGGTCACCAATCTGATAGCTTGGGAGATCATATTAATGGGCACCTTTAGGGAACCAATCATTTTTCTCACATACGCTGAGGAAGGCAAAGGCAGGGCACAGAGCCACCAACTTCCTGTTCCCAGACAAGAGACTCAAAACATGGCTTTTAAAATCTACAGAATGCCAAATAAAAAAAACTGAGAAGCGGCAAGTCCCGATCAGGCTGATCGATAGTTCATTTGTCACACAGGTCTGCTCCAAGTATAAAAACACCAGCACTGGAAGCGGTTCTGCAGCAGCCCTGCTTGGTAAATGTCTCTTAGGTTCCACTTGAACACGGATATAGTCTGTTGCCAGCGTCTCCAGCTTGTTCTCACATAGAGGTCCTCAGAGGAACGATTCGAGCTGGCATCTGGCCCACAGACGAGGTATTATAATCTGTACTGAAGCAGGAAGCTCTCTGGTCTCTGATCATTGATGAAATATTAATCCTCCTCCTGCTCTGCATTTTCCTGCTCTGCATTGTCCTCCATCATCTCCTCCACATCATCGTTCTTATCTTCTGTAAACTTCTGGAACTCTCCAGTCTCCGCTGCCCACATGGCTTTTATAGTTACTTTGAACTCGGCCATCTCGTATCCAAACAGTTTCTGGAATGGAAAAACACAATCATCAGCCTCATCTTATTAATCTAGAGCATACATGTCAAACTCAACCACAAGTGGTTTACTCACTTTACATTATGTTTGGCCCACACTAGACCACCAGACAAGCTAAATTTGTGGTGAAGCCCTAGATCAGCACGGAATCCATATGGGGAGGGTGGGGAAAGCACAAGACACCAGGGAACTGTATAGGGGGGGGGGGGGGGACACACCTGAGATACCAAGTAACTGTATAGGGGGGGGGGGGGCACACCTGAGATACCAAGGAACTGTATAGGGGGGGGGGGGGGGCACACCTGAGATACCAAGTAACTGTATAGGGGGGGGGGGCACACCTGAGATACCAAGGAACTGTATAGGGGATGAGTGAGGACCATTAAGCACCAAAACTGAATTATATAGAGGAGGGAGGGGGGCCACTAGCCACCTACAACTGTATAGGAGAGGAGAGGAAGGTGGCATTAGACACTAATGGACTGTATAGGGCAGTGCTGTCCAACTTCGCGAGCATGGAGGGCCGTTTTTTTACCAGGCCACATGGTGGAGGGCCGGCAGACAACACCCCCCCCCCCCCCGACAAAAAAATTTTTAGCAGCAGTTTCCCCACAAAATGCACTCAGATTGGCTGTAGATGTACCCACAATATGCTGTCAGATTGGCTGCAGATGGACCCCCAGAATGCTGTCAGATTGGCTGCAGATGTACCCACAAAATGCTATCAGATTGGCTGCAGATGTAACCACAATATGCTGTCAGATTAGCTGCAGATGGACCCACAATATGCTGTCAGATTGGCTGCAGATGTACCCACAAAATGCTGTCAGATTGGCTGCAGATGGACGCACAATATGCTGTCAGATTGGCTGCAGATGGACCCACAATATGCTGTCAGATTGGCTGCAGATGTACCCACAATATGCTGTCAGATTGGCTGCAGATGGACCCACAAAATGCTGTCACATTGGCTGCAGATGGACCCACAAAATGCTGTCACATTGGCTGCAGATGGACCCACAAAATGCTGTCACATTGGCTGCAGATAGACCCACAAAATGCTGTCAGATTGGCTGCAGATAGACCCACAAAATGCTGTCAGATTGGCTGCAGATAGACCCACAAAATGCTGTCAGATTGGCTGCAGATGGACACACAATATGCTGTAAGATTGGCTGCAGATGTCCCCACAAAATGCACTTACATTGGCTGCAGATGTCCCCACAAAATGCACTTACATTGGCTGCAGATGTACCCACAAATCGCTGTCAGATTGCCTGCTGTAATGTAATATTTCCAGCCCCCCCTCTGCTCCGCTCCTCTCGTCTCGTTCCCCCGTGCTGCCGCCGCCACACCTCAGATCAGCCGCGGGTAGGAGATAGCAACCAGCCACACCAGCGCTCAGCAGCAGCGCGGTGAATTTAAATGCAGGAAGTGACATCATCGGTCACGTCCCGCATTTAAAGACCCCCGTGCGGCTGCCGTGCGCGGTGTAGCTGGTTCCTATCTCCTGCTCGCCGCCGGTCTGAGAGTTGAGGCGGCGGCTGCACGGGGGAACTAGGGGAGATTAGCGGAGGGGGGCTGTAATTTATTACATTATATCAGAGGAATGGGGGAAAGGTTTAAAAAAAAAAAAAAAAAAAAAAAAAAAAAAAAAAGCTCTGGGGACACGGAGGCTAACACTGCCACAGCAGGGGGGCCGCAGCAGAAGGCCTGGCGGGCCGGGTGCGGCCTGCCAGTGTGACAGCACTGGTATAGGGGAAGGAGGAGGGCCACCAGACACCAGGGAACTGTATAGGGGAGGGGGGCATTAGACATCCGGAAACTTTATAAGGAAGGGAAGAGGCCACTAGACATTAAGGGTGGCAAGCGACTGGCTCCTAGTGTTTAATTTCGGCCCACTTTGTATTTTGAGTTTGCCACCCCTGATCTAGAGTTAGAGATAATCCCATCCTCCTCTATACCTCTTCTACCTTCATGCCGCACTGGGTGCTGAGCGAGTGTCCCATAATCTTCAGCCTCCCCATCCCACTGCCTCAAGTCACAGAAAGGAGAAGAGGTAGCAGTGCTATTAGTCAAAGCTCCCTTTAGCTCCCATACTGCCTGTAACTAGTAGAGGTGGACATGGTAATCCCTCCGGAATCTCCTTATAAAAACACATCCATCATTCTACTTTAAATCTCACTTTTTTCCAACAAGCATACGCTATAACTCAGACCATTCCCCCTCCAATGTCTGTCCAAGCTGCGCTTGTTAATAAACATAACCTAAGAACATACTCCCTCTAGGTATACTGTAAACCAGTGGTCCTCAAACTAAGGCCCATGGGCCGAATGTGGCCCCCTGAAGCTTTTTTACTGGCCCCCCCAGACACAAAATGTATTACTTATAGATGCAGTCAGCTACATCTAACCTCCTTAGCGGTATGCCCGACACTGTGGGGTATACCGCTATCTGTCCTCCTGAGTGCCCCCCGCTGAATAAATGTCCTGTAATACCTGCTAAGCCTTCTGCTAGCACTAGGCTAGCTAGTAAGTGTCCTGCACCCTCCGCTCCCCCCGTTTATACATTACCCCACCCCCCCCCCTAGATCCAGCGATCGCGCAGCCAATGGGGAAATGGGAGGAGCGGAGGGTGCAGGACACATTTACTAGCTAGCCTAGTGCTAGCAGAAGGTTTTGCAGGTATTACAGCACATTTATTCAGCAGGGGAGCACAAAGTTGCATCACCTCCTGTGCGGCGTAACGCTCAGGCGGTTAAATATTGTTGGTACACATATAGAAGAGCAGTGCTGGCACCACCCATCCACATGGAAGCCAGAAAGCAGTAAGTTGCTGGTTTCCAATCACATTCCACATCAGGTGACACTGCTGTCCACTGCAGGATGTCACCTAGGTATGCTTTACTGTCTGGACCCCCCCCCCCCCCCCTCCTTTCCTTTAGATTGTAAGCTCACAAGGACAGGGTTCTCTCACCCTTATGCCTCAGAATTTTCTATAAATTATGTTCATCATGTTACATTTGTCACTAATTACTTTTGTATTGAAACAAAAAGAAAACATGCATTATTAGGCAACTTCGGAAAGTAACCGATCTGCATTCAACAGTCAGGTGCCCCATGACAGCAGGCAGAGATGAACTATAAATGACACTGCAGAAGCTGTCTGTCTGAGGGAGCAGACATAGCTCCGCCCTCCTTATACATTTGCTGCGCTACCAGCAGTTGTCCTCTCACCAAGCCCATCAGCCCCCAGTCCTGTTCTTAACCCACAATTCACACCATGCAAAATGGTCTAGACTGCAAATTAGAAAATATCTTTTCATATGGTAAGGTGACTATTTGCAGTGCTAGCTTGCTGGGAAACTTTAAAGTGGCTCTGAACTCAGAACTTCCTTTCTGCTCGAAAAGATAAGCAATAGCATAATAAAAACTTTAAATAAAACATCTTTGTTACAGCTGATAGAAATCCTGCAAAGAGGGCCTATTTCCACTACACGCAGATTCTGGATACAGAAAACTGACTCCAATGAATGCCTATGAGAAATCTGCATCAGAAAAATCACGTGTAGTGTAAACATAGGCTTTCATTGGAGTCCGTTTTTCTGCATCCAGAATCCTTGTGGAGTGTAAACAGGCCCTAAATCTGAAGTGTGTCTACCTTTTACTTTCATGAAAGCAGACATAGGGTTCACATACTGTGTTTACAAATTAGCTGCTCTGCTGAGACAACCAGCTGGTACAGCTGAGAGATCCAATTACAACTTGTGATTAGTCACAAATGAGGAGGAATTAGACAGGCTAGACTCTAAATACATACTAGACAAGACAAATAACACTTATATCTTAAATCTATGGACTATTGGCCCTTTTTATCTCTTTCCTGCTCTTAAAAGCCATTTTCTGCCAGGAAAGTGTTTTATGGTTGTAATTCCTTACCAGCGAGGGTTACTCTATAGTCCGGCATGATCCCGACCCAGACAAACTGTCGCTTGCATACCTGATTTTTAACTCTATCAGGCAGAGTAATAAAAAGAAAGGAACACGGCCTTGTTATTTGTGTGCGTGGCACTGTACATACATGTGTCTATCTCATAATGTCACCTCGGGTATCCTTTAAGACCAGCAATGGACAATCAATGTAAGATAATGAGTTACTCACCAGGACGCGAGCTTGCTCGGGGGTCAGAGTGTCGCCCTCTTTACACACTTCATAATCCGACAAGAGGGTCACGACTCCTGCAAGAGGGAAAGCAGAGCGGGTCAGGGCTAAGAAATGATAATCTGTTCCATGAGGCAGCGCTAACATGCGAGTCTCATCACTGATCAGCCAACCCAGGCGTCACATACACAACAGTATCATATCCCCTCCTCCCGATCGGCTGTGTGCACAGGGCTTGGGTGGAAACTTGCCGAGGGGGGCTGGACATGGAAGAGGCGTTGCGGTATATGGAAGAAGAGGCTGCGAATGTTGTAAATAAGAAGTAACACATGGAAATAGAGAGCTGCTGCCCAAGGGACCTGTACAGAACTGAAGGAGGCTGCTGTACATGAATGTTACACATGGAAGAGGGCTGCAGAAGGATTAGGAAGGGGCTGCTGCACATGGAAGGGAAGATGCAAGAAAGTTGGCCTAGGCCTGGGGGTGGGAAAAGTATAGATCTGGCCTTGTGTGTGTATGGAACTTTAAATGAACCTGCAAGCACCATTCTGATTGGCTGCAGACGTTCTGTTTTTTTAATGCCTATATAAAATAGGTGAACCAGCTGTGGAGTGTAATAATCATCATTAACCAGCATTTCTATTTTGCTCTAATAGAATATTTACAGCATATTATATACAACCAGCATTTTTTTTTACTAGAACTGCATTCAAAGGGTTAACACAGGCTTTAGAAACTTCCCTTCCAGCAGTGATGGCGGCTTCCGAACTTTACATAATGTTATCTTGTGTTTAATTGTATCAAGTGAGAAATGGAAACAAAGCCTTCTCTCACTCTGCCGGGTCCCCTGAACAAAGTCTTGCTTTCTGATTGAGTTAGAGGATGAATAAAGCAGTTATAAATAAATGCAAAGTCAGCTCTCAGAGTAAAATAAGTGTACTTTAGGAACGTATAATTTCTAAATGAATAATACTTATGCACAAAAGCAAATGTGCTAAACGTATGGCATATAGAAAGTAGGAAAACATGTTTTTATTGAATATTATGTCAGGGTTTTATACCGCTTTAAGCGTCAGTACTCCTAGTGTTGGTCAGATATGGGCTCTCAGCCACTGTCATACCAACAAATATGTATTGTAGTATCACAGCTATCGCCAATTAAATAACTTCTGGTCTAATGTCTTAAACCAGAATCCTTTTATATAAAAAGGTAATCTTGTACTTCTATAGAAAGAATATTCAAAAATTTCACACAACAGGGTTATAAACAGTATACCAATAGCAAAAATATCTAGCAACATATCTGAGTATCGGCCACAAGCTCCTGATTGTGCTCCCATGGACGGGCGCATTCTGCACATGCGCAGCACAAGAAAACTTTTTTCACGTTTAAGTTTATTGAAAGAAAAAAGTGAGGATATGTTATAACATCTATATGGATGGCATAAGAAAAAATTAGACACATACAAATATTATACACACATTACTGGTTACATTTACTTCTTTATCAAACAAACAAGAGTTCCTTGGAAGTGTAAATCTCTAAGCATAGAAGCTTGAGGTAGGCATTACCGCACGCTTGATGGGCAGATACAACAGACATCAGATAGTACAGAAATTATGTCTAGTGAGTGGGAAGCATGTGGCAGTTGAGTAAAACTAACTGCAAAATTCTTCCATATGGGGAGCACTTGCAGTTCAGAGAGAGCATGTTCCCCATGGGAGAATAAGGGCATTTGTTCCCCATCTTTAGGATATCATATTATTAGGTTACAAAGGAAGTCCAAATTTAAGGCTATATTATGTAGATGGCCTATTAGAATAGGTGTCATAGATCGCCAAGTACATAAACCAGTGTACTGCACATGCGCAGGGACTGAGGGCGCGTGCGGCCAGTGGCTCGCCCGGCTGACAGAGGGGTGATGCAGGTGAGTGGAGGATCGTGGAATCATAGCGCGGGCACAGGATGACTGCAGGGGGTTAGACGACGCCCCAGGTAAGTTAAACTGCTGTTTTCTTTATTTATTAGGTGCCCTAACTACAGTCCCCATCTCTTTCGTTACCAGGGACTACCTGTTAAAGGACCACTATCGCGAAAAACAAATATGTTAAATTTTAAATACTTGTAAACACATACAAATTAGAAGTACGTTTCTTCCTGAGTAAAATGCAGGGCTGTGGAGTCTGTACAAAAATCATCCGCCTGGTTATATTCTGCTACATTGCCAGGGAGAGGGAAGCTTTATATATCCCCTCCCACATTACTGCTCCTTGGCTGAGGGCAGTACAGTGTGGCATGGGGCTGAGAAGGGAAATACACCTCACCCCTCTGTAGAAGCACAATATATGGGTGTGCTCATGTGTTTACAAAGCAAGCTAGATATGACAGTGCAGTTTCCAAGAGACTAAAAAGAGAGAGGGAGGAGAGGACATCAGCATTGGCTTCAGAGGCAGTAAAGATGGAAAATGCCTGGAACAGTTTATTTACTAAACAAAATTCACTGAAATAAAAATGTGTACAATACATAGGTTATATTAACCTCCTTGCCGGTTATCCCGAACTCAGTTCGGGGTAACCTGCGCAGGATTTCTCAGGCCCCGCTGGGCCGATTTGCATAATTTATTTTTCCTACACGCAGCTAGCACTTTGCTAGCTGCGTGTAGTACGCAATTGCCGCCGCTCGCCGCGCCCCCCCCCCCACCCCCCAGGCCCCTGCGCAGCCTGGCCAATCAGTGCCAGGCAGCGCTAAGGGGCGGATCGGGATTCCCTGTGACGTCCATGACGTCGGTGACGCCATGGCGACCGGGGAAGCCCTGCAGGAAATCCCGTTCTTAATGGGATTTCCTGCATACTCTGATCGCCGAAGGCGATCGGAGTGGGTGGGGGGATGCCGCCGCTCAGCGGCTAGCGAGCCCTGTGCTCGCTACATGATTTAAAAAAAAAAAAAATAGATTAAAAAAAAAAGTGCGGCGCTGCCTCCTTGCCGGATTTTTTAGACCGGCAAGGAGGTTAAGTAGAACAAGTATTTATCTACTGATATGTGTTTTTTCCTGGGATAGTATGGCTGTCCCTGCTGCACTAACATTACTTAAAAACAGTGACAACTTGACAAAGATATTGCTGACGCACCTTTCTTCAGCGCTGTGGGAAGGCCCAGCTGCCGCAACTGTGGCTCCATGGAGTGTGTAAACTGTTCCAGCGGACCGGCATCAATCACCACATCATACGTGGCTTTATTTCCCGGGCAAAATCCGTCTCTTTAAACTGATCAAACCATCTGCAACACAGATCATGAGATTAGCCCATCATACACAGATCATGTGATTAATACATCATACACCTCCTGCCTCTTCTCTGACTACAGTGATAGATAATGAATTCAGCCCTTTAAAGGACAACTATCAATCTGTCATTCTATAAACCCCACATACCTATAGAGCTATTAGCGAGTAACAATAGGCTTTTCAGAAGTCTCTTATCATAAGACAAACACTTATATCACGCTTTTCTCCTGGCGGACTCAAAGCGCCAGAGCTGCAGCCACTAGGACGCCCTCTATAGGCAGTAGCAGTGTTAGGAAGACTTGCCTAAGGTCTCCTACTGAATAGGTGCTGGCTTACTGAACAGGCAGAGCTGAGATTCGAACCCAGGTCTCCTGTGTCAGAGGCAGAGCCCTTAACCATTACACTATCCAGCCACCTATCATAGCCTGTGTGAAGGGAATGCCTTGTCTATCAGGTCCCTGCTTCACGAGTCGGCGTCTAGGCCAGAGCTGTACCATGTAGACAGGTGCCACTTCCCTGTCACTATTCATAAAGGAATGATTTACGGTTTGTTTCTGCCCTGTCCCCCCACACACGCTACTTTCTCACAAATCATATGAGCGGAGGTGGTTGAGAGGGTTTTTTTTTTATTTTTTTACTACAGAGAAAGGCTCTAAAGAGAAGGACCCATACTTTATTCCTGTTCTTGCATGCTTACAACCACCATTCAGAATGAGCTCTTCCTGGCTGCAGTCTGTTTACTTTACACTGAGTGAGGCAGAGAGACACAGGAACCAGGCAGCAGCTAATGAGTTATTTACACATTATATGATGCTGTATATCTGCTTTCTATTGTTCTGAAGACATTTCAGTCACAGGATGCCAGTGAGGACCATTTCTGTATGCTGGATGTGCTCAGAATCAGAATCAATTTTATTTCGCCAATAAGTTTGCACCTACAAGGAATTTGTCTTGGCAGTTGCTTAACAAACACAAACAAAAACAATACAAGGGCAGACAATGTGTATATTACAAGTCAAGGACATTATAAGTATAGTGGCAGTAAGCAATGTGAGAATTGTTCATTTACAGTTCTGTGCTGATTACTATCAAGTCCTAGCAGCTCTAACGTGGTTCAGCATTAAGTATGGCTACCGCTTGAGGAAAAAAGCTGTTCCTGTGTCTGGAGGTTTTGGTAGCGATTGACCGGAATCTTACTCCTGAAGGCATGCGCTGGAAGATGGAGTGAGCTGGGTGAGAGGGGTCAGAGGCAATTTTGGACACACAGTGAAAACTGCTCTCTGTAAATGTCATTTTCTTCATGTAAATGAAGATGAAATAAAGCCTTCACATTGCTATTTGCTAGTAATTACTGGAAATATATATGGCATTTAGAATTAGTTGACTTTAAATAGTTGTCCTTTAACTCTGGGAGAGGCAAGTTGGGTGCATAATTTCAGCCTAATGTATTTAACCACTTAAAGTGAACCTCCAGACTAAAAATCGACTCAGCAGCACTGAAAAGGCCTGGTGTTTATTTAACAGTTTCACAGCATCAGAACTTTGTTTCTCTTATACAAGCCTCATTCTTAGCTGCACAGAAGAAAACTGCCCGGGCATTTTTCCCCCTGATGCTGTGCAAAGCATGATGGGATTTCTGTTAATGTTGTTCTCATTCTGCTGTTTAGGTGCAATTTTTTTTTTTTTTTTTTACATTTTGAATTTGAAATTGTAAGCCTAGCGCGTGCAACTGGGAGAGGTTATCAGGACAGGTTATCTCATGCTCCCTGTCACCTCCTTTCAACCAAAAAGATGGCTGCCCCCATGACAAAGATGGCAGCCCCCATGAATCACAAACATTTGCCTGTTCTTTTAAAACAGGGTGGGTAAAAAATTATACTACCTATCTATTCTAATTAACATAACTGATGTAACTTAAAGAGACTCTGAAGCGAGAATAAATCTCGCTTCAAAGCTCATAGCTAGCAGGGGCATGTGTGCCCCTGCTAAAACGCCGCTATCCCGCGGCTAAACAGGGGTCCCTTCACCCCCAAACCCACCCCCGCAAGACTTGGTCGCAAAGTTGGTCGTTCCTGGAGGCAGGGCTAACCGCCGCAGCCCTGCCTCCAGTCGCATCTATCAGCGGCGCATCGCCGCCTCTCCCCCGCCCCTCTCAGTGAAGGAAGACTGAGAGGGGAGGGGGAGAGGCGGAGATACGCGCTGACAGATGTGCGTGGGGCAGGGCTGCGGCGGTTAGCCCTGCCCCAACCAGGAAGCGCTCCCACGCTGCACCGAGGGGATTTGTGGGTGAAGGGACCCCCGTTTAGCGGCGCGATGGCGGCGGTTTAGCAGGGGCACACATGCCCCTGCTAACTATGAGGTCTGAAGCGAGATTTATTCTCGCTTCAGACTCTCTTTAATGACAGTATGTTTGTTTAGGCTGAAGTTCCCCTTTAAGTACCAACAGTCTTTGCCCCCTTAAGCACCAGAGACCACTGGTAACATAAAGATGGAATACAGACGAATCGCCGCATATACATGCCGCAACTGCCGTCCACGCCGGGATCCAGAGGACACCCACTCTGCTGTCTCTATGACGGCAGAGTCATGTAAGCCGGTCAGGAGCCGCTTTCATTGGCTCCTGACCGTGTCTATCAAGCCTATGAGAGTTGCTTACATTGATAAACACGGCCAGGAGCCAATTAAATTGGTTTACTGACCCTCTCACAGAGATAGGCAGAGCAAGTGAGCTGCGACGGGACACAGCGGCAAAATCGGCGGGGAGCAACGAAAATGGTGGATGCGCGCTGTGGCGGTGAATTGAAATCTACGCCCTGTTTGCATGGGCATGAACACGGCAGCAGCCCCAGGACTGCCTAACGATTGGCGTCAAGTCCTGGAGCTGTAGTTTAGCAGTGAAAGCACGCGCGCCTGTGCGATGTTTCACGGAACTCTGCTCCGTGATCAGCCTGCTTGTCGCGAACGCGGTTAGCAGACTGTTTCCAGCCGAAAAGGGAAAGAAATCCCCTTTGTTTGCCCTTGTTCAGCACTGTGTCAGGTGGCTGGTGGGTTATGTGGGGAGAATAATCCTCTTGGCTGTTGCTCAGCCAAAGTAACCCGCCAGGACTCACTGGCCAACCGGTTGGTGTCTGCCGTACACGCATTGGATTCTGATTTATCAGCTGAGTTTCATCCAATGTGTGTACAGAGTTCTATAATAATAATTCCGATATTTGTATAGTGCTTTTCTCCTGTCTGACTCAAAGCGCTCAAGAACAGCAGGCACTAAGAGTGCGCTAATTGGGCCACCCTGCAGTGTTCAAAAGTCTTGCCCATGGACTTCTTACTGAATAGGTACTGACCCCTAGCCAGGATTCCAACCAGAGAGCCAGTCTATTGGGTATTCAAGAATACAAGGCATTTACAGCCAGTAGGACTCAAAAATAATTCGGACACCACTGGAAAGAATTTAAAGCGGAACTGTAGATATAAAATAAACACATTGTTTCTCTTACCTGGGGCTTCCCTAAGCCCCCAGCAGCTGTCCTGTCCCGCGCCATTCCTGCACGATCCTCTGTTCTCCCGCCACCGCACCGTCCGTCGATGCCAGTGCAGCCCTTCCAAGCGTATCCTTTCTTCAAGTTCCCCTCTGCAATAGCGGGGAACGCGAAGGATACGTATGGCCAAAGCCGCGCAGTGGCCCGGCGGCGAAACCGAAAGTAGCTGGCCGCGGGAGAACGGAGGCTCGGGACAGGACGGCTGCTGGGGGCTTGGGGAAGTGAAACAATGTGTTTATTTTATATCTACAGTTCCGCTTTAAACTGTAGAGGACATGTTTTGTGCCCTTTATGAGCCCGGGAAGTCTCAGGACAATGGGCTGAAGGTGAGAGTCCAGCCATTCCCATAGATGCTCTCCTAGGGTGAGCGCTGTAATAACAGTGCAGGAGATTTGGGTGCAGCCAGCGCCACCATAGACCGTAATAGGAATTATGGCTATAGCGCCGCACAGTGAGTGACTTCGGTGCAGTCAGAAGACGGAGCTGAGACCCCGAGAGAAGGCTGCACGAGCCGCCCCTGCTAACATGCTCTGCAGCGTGGAACAGATGTCTCTCTCAATAAGAGAAGGGTAAGGTCCCCGGATAATGTGTAACGCATGGATTTGCTTCCATTGTTTGTATTGTGAGATGCATTAGTTCTTAATGCACCTGTTTCACTGCAATGAGCACACTTGTGCCTTTAAGAGGCTTTTTAGCCCTATGCAGTGAGTACCTATCAGGTGCATCTTGGTTAGATGCGCGACCATTTCATTTTCTCCCCATTGCATAGAAGATGGAGCTGAAGCTACTTTTAAAACACTGTAATTCAGCCGCCAGCAATCGCTGGAAGCCGAATTACATCATTCCCCACCATCCACATGGACCTGGAGGGGGAATAGTATTTAACGCCGCCGGGATGTGCAGGAGCAGGATAAGCCATATATCAGCTGAATTCTGCGCCCAAGTTTCCTGGCGGCGATTTCATACGTATGCCCCCAAGGGAGCCTATACTAGAAACAATGGGTCTAACTTGGGGTGGGGGGCCTGGCTTGTGCACCTTGGGTAGGTGGTGGAAAAATGGGATGACTAGACAACGCACCTTCAAAAATGATGTCATATTTTTATTAACCCCCTTGGCGGTACGCAGTTTGAGGCTGCGTCCGCCAGGAGGTTTTTTTTTGCCCCCCAAAATTTTTTAAAACGCTTTAGCTAGCATTTCGCTAGCTAAGCGTATGCACAAGCTTGCTCCGATCCCCCCCTTGCCCGCCGATCGTCGCCGGCTATACGTACCTGGCCACGATCCCCCGAAAAGCGCAGTTTCCCGATCGGCTTCTAGCGTTGCTATGGCGACGATCAGAGATGACGTCATCTACGTCATCGCGAAGCCTGGAGCCGATTGGGCGGCTGCGCTGACGTGGGAAAGCTGGGGGGTACGTATACCAGAAGTAATTGCGGGCGATCACGGGGGACCCCGGAGAAACTTTGTGCATACGCTTAGCTAGCGAACCGCTAGCTAAAGCATATTGCACCAGGTTTTTTTTTCAAAGTCCTGGGGCCATGTGATCCTCCGCGGCGGCTGCCCCGTGTGTAGCACGGGGTTACCGCTAAGGAGGTTAATGACCCCCATAGTTTCTCCTATTGAAATAAATTGATTGTAGTCAGATTTATGATGATAAGTAGGATCAGACTACAAGGGAGTATAGGTTTTAGGGACAATGATTTGGCGCAAGTTCTCAGATCTATAGCCCTCTACATTAAGGATTACAACTGCTCCCCCACTTGCCGGCATTGCTAATGATAATATCGGTTCTGTTTTTTAACTTATCCAAAGCTGCCAACTCTAGGAGGGTCAGATTAGGTTGCAAAGTGGTCTGCGGCATAAGCCTTTTTAAAGGGAACCTGAGATAGGCGAATATGAATAAAACATACATACCCGGGGCTTCCTCAAGCCCCCTCCGGCCCGATCGCTCCCACGCAGTCCTCATCCGACTCCCAGTTTTTCCGCGATTGGCCCCGAAAAGTCCTCCGAGTCAACTGTGCATGCATGGCCTGGCCGCGCGGTCCCGCTGTGTTCATGCCGCCTTGACCGTTCTGCTCCTGGGCAAGTGCAGGATATTCCAGGTGACGGGAGTGAGACGGGGGAGTGCACCTGGCCGGACTGCGCCGACTGGAGGATTTTTTTGCGGCCAGTAGCAAGCGAAAGAGAAGGCAACTGAGGACGAGGGAGCAATCAGGCTGGAGGAAGCCCAGGGTATAAAACCTTTCGATAGACTTATTGAACTTTTCACTAGAGTTTAACCTATTAGGTGTAAGTTGAGGGTCTCCCTTAAATTTTGAGGAGTTATTGGGGTCAGCTCAGTCCTTGAATTATTTGGTACTGCAGTTTGAATGCACGTAATGTACCTCTAATTTTATGATGGGCTTCTGCACACCATTTATAAGGCAGGTGCTGCTTGGAAATGCTCTTCACTACTGTGCGTTTTTTATATGATTTGGGGAGGTAGTTTTGTGGGTAATCTCCTTGGTGGTGGGGGCAGTTGTGGATGGTCTCCCCAGGTGGTGCTGTCTGGGCTGCTCCTGCCCCCCTGGGGTGTGTTTTGCAGAGCAGGGCCTGTATTGTACACCTCTGTGTATTTATCGGTTTTAACTTTTCAATAGACAAACGGGAGTCATTTATACATTATATAGTATACTATATACACACATTATAATCTTACTCTGTAGCTTCTTCCTTTGTGCGGCTGGTGCACAGCAGCCCCACCTCCCCCCGGAGACACTTGCCGAGCTGAAATAAGACAAGAAATCGGTTAATTCAGGGCTGATGAAGGTCAGGGGTCACATTAGGGACTCACACAAGGCCTCACCAGGTGCACGTTATCTTTATATTCATCGCATGGCCCCTTCCCCAAAGCCAGGATCATCACTTTGTTCTTGCCGAAGAATAACCTACAGGAAACAAGATGCTGATTCAAATGGGAACTTCTGTATTCACCATAAAAAGTTATTTCCTTTCCAAGTTCTCTCTAAGGTATGGATTTCAAATAAGACTGCAGACTGAATGCATAAAGTCCAGCAGATTACCATTAGTCAAGTCCATGTGCAGAGGAGTATAGTTAACACATTAGCAACTTCAATAGAGCTATCTCGTTAGAGATAAATGCACTGCTTTTAACTTCACTATACTTGCGGTGGGTTTCGCAACTCACAATAGGATTGGGCCTTTTTGTGATGGGTGTGTTTCAGTTGGGATGGGGGGGGGGGGGAAAGGTTGACGCCCCTTGTGAAACAGAAGACAGGTAGCGGGTACATTCCGTGCAATGTTAAAAAGCCAGCGTTTTGGAGACATGCAGGGCCCCTTTATAAAGTCATAAATTGCTCTAGGCAACCATCTATCCGCCTCTCAGAGGTGGATTGGCCTTAGTCAGATGGGGAGTTTGAGCTCCTCTTTGCACTCACTAACAGTGATGTGTCTCCAGCAATCAGCTGCATCCACCTTTGAGCGGCAGACAGATTGTTGCCGAGAGCAGTACACGCCTTGATAAAGGGGCCCTCCGTGCCTCCAAAACGTTGCATTTTTAACATTTCAAGTAACAATGAAAGGAGTTTTTGGGCTGTGCTGGCTACTTCAGTAATGCTTTTGACTTCAGTCGGCAGAACTCCTTGTGCTGTAAATTCTTGGAATGCTTAGATGTCTCTCTACTAGCAGAAAATATAGAAACTGAAAGCAGAAGTCCTCTGTTGTCTCACACTGCCCCCTAGTGACACGTGGCCATAAATACACATCACAGCGGTTTAATTAGAAGCAGGGAAATGTAACGAATAAAAAAAAAAAGTGCTAAAATAAATTGGCCTGGAGTACTTACAAGCCTCTAAATAAATTAGCTGCTAAAGGGCTAAGTAAGATTCACAACCACTCCATTACAGTACCTCTATTGAAGATACCCATTGTGCCTACATACAGTGTGGAAGGCACGTTACTGATTACGATCACAAGGTGACCACACACTAATCTGTTTTACCTGGTGGATTTGATTACTATAATCAAATCTGCCAGATAATACACCAACATAGCCAACCAATTGTAATTTCAACCAACCCCTGCCCCCTTCTGTCACAAAACACACGTTCTTGCCTGAGCGACGCATACAGGTCTGTTGCTGCTGCTGCTACTACTAGCACTTGGTCACATGTCTGATGAACAGACTAGATACGGGAGGCCATAAGAGAAAATGGTTCAAAAGTCAACTTCTGTAAGTTTTAAATAATAAATATTACAACTGGTATTGGATCTTCTCACTTACAAATTTAAGAAAAATATAGCTGGACTATAAATGGCCCAGCTATAAATAGTTTTCTTAAAATGTGTAAGTGAGGAGATCCAATACCCACAAACCCAGCACCAATGTCACAATTTAAAGTCAGGCACCTAAGCTGAAACATGCAAAAACATTGCTAATGCGCGCAAACGCCTCCTCCATCCAGTTTCCGAGGGTCTGTTATCGATCTGGGACATTTCTATGCTAACATGCCAAATAAAACTTGAACGCCGCACAAACAGCAATAGCATCCCATTGGACAATCTGGGCGTGGGAGGCAATGAGTGTAGCCCGAAGTGCCAGAAGAGCTAAAATCAGCGGAGATTGCATTGCAGATATCGGCGGCGGCTTACGCAAGTTACAAATTCGTGTAAGGAGTAGGTGGGGGTAGGTTAGTGTTATACTTAGTGATAGGCTACTAGATTTATGCTTAGATAGGGGTCGGTTAGCTTAAGGAGTGCTAGCGTTAGGCTTAGAAAGCGGTCGGTTAGCGTTAGGAGTAGAGAGTGATGGTTAGTACGAGAGAAAGGTTAAGCAGACAATAGCGGCTTCTCCTGGCACCCTCTTTCATAGTTGCCAGGGTAACCAGTCTATTCTCACCAGACCATCATATCCATCAGGATAGGTTACACTGATTGACACTGTGTCCATCAGGATAGGTTACACCTAGCTGCAGCTATGTCCATCAGGGTAGGTTACACTGACTGACCCTGTGTCCATCAGGGTAGGTTACACTGACTGACCCCTTGTCCCTCAGGGTAGGTTACACTGACTGACCCCTTGTCCCTCAGGGTAGGTTACACTGACTGACCCCTTGTCCCTCAGGGTAGGTTACACTGACTGACCCCTTGTCCATCAGGGTAGGTTACACTGACTGACCCCTTGTCCATCAGGGTAGGTTACACTGACTGACCCCTTGTCCATCAGGGTAGGTTACACTGACTGACCCCTTGTCCATCAGGGTAGGTTACACTGACTGACCCCTTGTCCATCAGGGTAGGTTACACTGACTGACCCCTTGTCCATCAGGGTAGGTTACACTGACTGACCCCTTGTCCATCAGGGTAGGTTATACTGACTGACACTGTGTCCATGAGGATAGATTACACTGGCTGACAGGACAGAGGGAGGGTGGGAGCACGTACCGGCTGTGTTTCCAGGCGTTCCTGACATCCTTCAGCTTGTTGTTCCTCATGTTCTCCACCGACAGGACGAAGAGGTACTTGTAGGTGTCCACACATTTCCGTAGCTGGAGAGAAATGACAAACGACCACTCCTAAAGCTGATTTGCTGAGATTTGTTTTATAACCATTTCTCCCAGTCATCCCCAAATATACCTGTGTACCCCCAACTCACAGCCCCACCATGCACCCCCCCCCCCCCCCCAGTATGTTCACCTTTAAGGGTCATGTAACAACAATCTCCAGCCAGTCAGTCATGAAACTGAAGCACTCAGCCACTGGCTCTGCAATCAGCAGCACAGGGAGGAAGCGGCAGCTACTAGTGCACACCTTCCCTGAATTCACGTGACTAGTGCGTAGCATGGACATGCTGTCCACTCTGGTGGCCCGCACAGTGTCCGCCGTACGCACTGCACAGATGAGGGGCTGTCTGCCATTATATAGCAATGTATACGTTGTGGAAAAATATTACCACACAGGTCACGTTTGCGAGAGAAAATCTTGTACTATGCATGCACAGGATGCTGCTCCTGGCGGCGGGAGCGTGATGAAGGACGTGCGCAGCTAGGGCCGCAAGGCGCAGTGGCCAGCGACTGGCTCAGTCAGCGGAATAGAAAACGTCACTGCGGGGGACCGGAGGATCAGTTTGTCCCAGCACAGGGAAAGGGCGGCCCCAGCCAAATTTTTTTTTTAAATATTCCCCTTGAAAATCAATAGATGACTTGATTGGCTGATGTAGGTTCTACCCACTTTTTTTTTTTATATAAATCCCAGTCACCCACTGTGCCAAGTTTTAGTGCCTTGCCATTAACAGTGTCAGAATGGCTGCAGTTTAAATTTTCCCATTGAAAATTTTGGTGGTTTATGGCTTCACCCACTTTTTGTAACCTTGACAAGGTCACCCAATGACGTTTGTAAGCTTTGGGGTCCTTGCCATCAATAGTGTAACAATGGAAGCAGTTTATCTTTAAAAAAAACAAACCAACAACCCTAGATTGGCTGTGGCTCCGCCCCCTTTTCTACATTTGAACCCCAGTCACCCTATGATTGGCTGTAGCAGGTTTGAGGCCTCCGCAATTAACAGTGTAAGAATGGCAGCAATTTAAATATTCCCCTTGAAAATCAATAGGTGAAGGTTGATTGGCTCACCCCCACTGTCCTGAATATAAATCCCGCTCACCCAGCGACAGACTGGGCTAAGTTTAGGAACTGGCGTTATTTCTGACAGTGGCAAGCCAGCCGTCCGTCCACGTCCTCCTCCTTTCCCAAAAGGGTTTTATTATATAGGATAGTTTTCCCGCAAGTGACGCAGCCAATGAGCAGTGTGGCGACCCCAGTCCTCACCTCCTCTATCAGATTCTGCTTCACCTCCAGGCCCTTCTTGGCAGTTTTGGTTAGTGACACTGAAAAAAAAACAGAAATCAGTATCAAAAGGGCAGCAGAGGGAGCCTGGGTTAGCAGGTGGTGGCAATACAGTAGAGGACAGGTTGTTGACAGCATGAGATGAGCTAGTACAGTACAGCATAGGACATGGTATGGGTGATAGTTGTACAGTATAGGGACATGATGGTAGTTCTCATACAGTATAGTAGTTCTCATACAGCTGTAGTAGTCTAGGCACATGCTAGTAGTAGTAGTACAGTATACAGGCCGGCTGGGAGTTGTACAATATGCTGGGGGTTGTAGTTGTACAGTATAGGTAATGCTGGGGGGATGTAATAGTGCAATAAAGCAGGCAGGCTGGGGGTTGTAGTCGCGCAGGACACAGGCAGGCTGGGGGTTGTAGTCGCGCAGGACACAGGCAGGCTGGGGGTTGTAGTCGCGCAGGACACAGGCAGGCTGGGGGTTGTAGTCGCGCAGGACACAGGCAGGCTGGGGGTTGTAGTCGCGCAGGACACAGGCAGGCTGGGGGTTGTAGTCGCGCAGGACACAGGCAGGCTGGGGGTTGCAGTCGCGCAGGACACAGGCAGGCTGGGGGTTGCAGTCGCGCAGGACACAGGCAGGCTGGGGGTTGCAGTCGCGCAGGACACAGGCAGGCTGGGGGTTGCAGTCGCGCAGGACACAGGCAGGCTGGGGGTTGCAGTCACGCAGGACACAGGCAGGCTGGGGGTTGCAGTCGCGCAGGACACAGGCAGGCTGGGGGTTGCAGTCGCGCAGGACACAGGCAGGCTGGGGGTTGCAGTCGCGCAGGACACAGGCAGGCTGGGGGTTGCAGTCGCGCAGTATACAGGCAGGCTGGGGGTTGTAGTCGCGCAGTATACAGGCAGGCTGGGGGTTGTAGTCGCGCAGTATACAGGCAGGCTGGGGGTTGTAGTCGTGCAGTATACAGGCAGGCAAGGGGTTGTAGTCGTGCAGTATACAGGCAGGCAAGGGGTTGTAGTCGCGCTGGGGGTTGTAGTCGCACAGTATACAGGCAGGCAAGGGGTTGTAGTCGCGCAGTATACAGGCAGGCAAGGGGTTGTAGTCGCGCAGTATACAGGCAGGCAAGGGGTTGTAGTCGCGCAGTATACAGGCAGGCAAGGGGGTTGTAGTCGCGCAGTATACAGGCAGGCAAGGGGGTTGTAGTCGCGCAGTATACAGGCAGGCAGGCAAGGGGTTGTAGTCGCATAGTATACAGGCAGGCAAGGGGTTGTAGTCGCGCAGTATACAGGCAGGCAAGGGGTTGTAGTCGCATAGTATACAGGCAGGCTGGGGAGCGTAGTAGTGCAGGATACAGACAGGTTGGGAGTTGTAGTAGTGCAGGATACAGGCAGGCTGGGGGTTGTAGTAGTGCAGGATACAGGCAGGCTGGGGGTTGTAGTAGTGCAGGATACAGGCAGGCTGGGGGTTGTAGTAGTGCATGATACAGGAGGCTGGGGGTTGTAGTAGTGCAGGATACAGGAAGGCTGGGGGTTGTAGTAGTGCAGGATACAGGCAGGCTGGGGGTTGTAGTAGTGCAGTATACAGACAGGTTGGGAGTTGTAGTAGTGCAGGATACAGGCAGGCTGGGGGTTGTAGTAGTGCAGGATACAGGCAGGCTGGGGGTTGCAGTAGTGCAGGATACAGGAAGGCTGGGGGTTGTAGTAGTGCAGGATACAGGCAGGCTGGGGAGGAGCGTAGTAGTGCAGGATACAGGCAGGCTGGGAGTTGTAGTAGTGCAGGATACAGACAGGCTGGGGGTTGTAGTAGTGCAGGATACAGACAGGCTGGGGGTTGTAGTAGTGCAGGATACAGGCAGGCTGGGGGTTGTAGTAGTGCAGGATACAGGCAGGCTGGGGAGCGTAGTAGTGCAGGATACAGACAGGCTGGGAGTTGTAGTAGTGCAGGATACAGGCAGGCTGGGGGTTGTAGTAGTGCAGGATACAGGCAGGCTGGGGAGGAGCGTAGTAGTGCAGGATACAGGCAGGCTGGGAGTTGTAGTAGTGCAGGATACAGGAAGGCTGGGGGTTGTAGTAGTGCAGGATACAGGCAGGCTGGGGAGGAGCGTAGTAGTGCAGGATACAGGCAGGCTGGGAGTTGTAGTAGTGCAGGATACAGGCAGGCTGGGGGTTGTAGTAGTGCAGGATACAGGCATGCTGGGGGTTGTAGTAGTGCAGGATACAGGCAGGCTGGGGGTTGTAGTAGTGCAGGATACAGGCAGGCTGGGGGTTGTAGTAGTGCAGGATACAGGAAGGCTGGGGGTTGTAGTAGTGCAGGATACAGGCAAGCTGAGGGTTTCTCTCACCCTTCTTGTCCCGCTTGGATTTCGGCATGTTGGTGTCTCCGGGTCATGTGTCCCTCCAGCGGCTGCACGTGGAGGAGGCTGAGGACCCCGCGCTGCATGCTGGGAGCCACCGGGCTGCCCTTCCCAGTGCCTGACTGACAGTACAGAACCCGGAGGCGGCCCGGAGCTAGTCTACTTTAGGGGACCCACCGTAAATCCCCATAGAGAATTTGAGCTGGGCTGAAAACAGAACGAATCTCCGCTTTCAGCTCTTTTAAACCCCCACAAGCCATATATCTATGGAAAGCTGAGAATCTGCTCTACCAAATGATGTTACTTTCGGTGAGCAAAAAGTGAAACTCACCGTGTACGAGCCGCCGAACGGCCGCGATCGCGGCTCCATCGGCCATCTTACATCTCTACTGCTCCTATTTTTCTCCCTCCTCATTGGAGGGATTGTTAGCTGGGGGGGCGTGCCAGAAAGTGCTGTCCCTTCTCCCCGGACAAGGCTCAAACCCACAAGTAGCTACTGACTGTACTTTCCCTCCCTGGAAATATCAGCAACTTCTGAATAAGACTGAATAAGTGCTAGGCATTGCTAGGATTAGAAGACTCACAAGTTACCACCTCTACCGGCCTTCAGGGCTGAGAAAATAATAGTTTGGCCGACTGAAATTAAAACTACCGAACAGAAGAAGTTTACATTTCACGTTTTTTTTTTTTTTTTCCTCTGGCACGCCCCCAGCTAACAATCCCTCCAATGAGGAGGGAGAAAAATAGTAGCAGCAGAGATGTAAGATGGCCGACGGAGCCGCGATCGGCGGCTCGTACACGGTGAGTTTCACTTTTTACTCACCGAAAGTAACATCATTTGGTAGAGCAGATTCTCAGCTTTCCATAGATATATGGCTTGTGGGGGTTTAAAAGAGCTGAAAGCGGAGATTCGTTCCGTTTTCAGCACAGTTTAAATTCTCTATGGGGATTTACGGTGGGTCCCCTAGTAGACTAGCTCCCATAAACCCGCCCCTCCTCAGCCTGGCTTTCCAGACAAACAGTGTGGTGGCGGTGTGCCGTCTGAAAAAGCTATCCGTCCGAAAAATAGCTACATTCCGCACTGCGCATGCGTGCGCATGCCCACATTAGAGATGGGAAGTTCGGATCTTTTCAATGATCCGGATGATTCGAATCGGATCATTGAAGAGATCCGGATCTTTGATCCGAATCTCGGATCATTTTACTACTGGAAGCATTCGGGGGTGAAATGAACAGCAGGACAGGTCTGTGGACAGGAGAAGGGGAGGGGGATGGACACACAGAGAAGGGGAGAAGATGGACAGAGGGCAGGGAGTGGACAGAGATGGGAGGAGGGACGAGCAGAGAGCAGAAATGTTTGCACACAATACCCACATGCTGAAGTCATATGCTTTACATATATTTCACCTATATGCTCATCTGTACACTTTGAAAGAAAAGGTCGCACAGTGAAAGAAAGCATTCCCAGAAGATAAGTGCAGCTGTTTAGTGCTGAGTGCAGGAGGATTATATTGCCTTTCAATCACAGTGTCTGCAAAGTTACTGAGCTGTGCTGAGCCAAAAGCTTCCAATGTGATCACTGTGCAGCACTACGGAACAGACAGCCTATAATGGGCAGCACATTGCTGCCAGTATGTGTGCTCTACACATATCTGGCAGTGGCACCCATGTCCCCTCTCTCTCATCTACCTGTCTCCCTGCAAGGCTGGCTTCCATCCAACAGAGCGATCCCTGCTTCCAGGACCCCGCTGCCCGCTTAGAGGGGGCGTGTCGCTCCTGGCCCCGCCCCTTTTGCGATCCGAATCGTTCATTTTGATGATTCGGATGATCGACTCATAAAATAGATTCGGATCAAAGATCCGAATCGTTCATGATCCGGACAACACTAGCCCACATCCATTAGCGTGTCATAGGAGGGGGGAGGGTCGTCCAAAATAGCTACTTTTCTGCCGCACAGATAGAAAAGCTAGCAAACCTAGTGCAGAACTTTTGCTAAAGAAGAAGTGGCTATGAGCCGCTGTGCAGGCTTGCCGAGAGCTCATCTCCTGTGCTTTATTACACAGCTGCGTGACTCGCAGGGCACCTGATACTCCCACACTCAGGCTGACGTGCTTTGCTTCCTCTGAAGGCTGCAATGTATGTCCTCCTCGCACAGCAGAGCGGTGTATATCTCTGGCACACACCTAGTCTAGTGCTGTGCATTCCTCTTCCCTGCTCTCTCCTCTGCTTTCATCAGAGCTCCTCTGCTATCAATCACATTTGTATTTGTGCAGCTCCTGATTGAGTTGTCAGTCATGTGACAAACTCGGGAAGCACAGTACACTGGGCAGCTCGCCTCTGATGAAAGTGTAGGAGAGGAGCAATGCACAGCGCTTGACAAGGTGTAATGTCATTATAACTGCTTTGCTGTGCATACAAAGGTGGAGGGGGACAAGGTGTAATGTAGTTATAAACTGCTTTGCTGTGCATACAAAGGTGGAGGGGCACACACACATTGCAAGGGGGGGGGGGGGGGGGGACGTCAGCCACGGAAAGTGTGTGTGGGGGGGGGGAGACTGGCCTCAAATTACATCAATCTTTGTGGAAAGGTAATATACATGGGGAAGGTGAGGGAAGAGGGTCAGTAATGCTGGCCACTTAGTTTCTTTCTTGGGGGGAGGGGGATGATCCTGGCTATACATAGGGGAATAAGTCGACCACTAGATTAGTAGGAGGGGGGGGCACACATAAGATGTTGGGAGGGATAGTCATACTGGCCACTTTGCAGGGGGGGGGGGGGTTTAAGGTGTACTGGCCAAACTTTTCTGGTGGAAAAATGATAGCACATGGTATGAGGGGAAGGGCAGGGGGTAAGGTGCAGAGCAGGTGAAAAACAGGGCTGCCATAAGCACCAATATTAAAAGCCGCAATGAACGATATGCACAGTACTTAGTAATATGCTGCCCACATTGCGATTTTCTGGTGACTGCTGCCCACATTGCGATTTTCTGGTGACTGCTGCCCACTGTTAGTGTTGGGCGAACACCTGGATGTTCGGGTTCGGGAAAGTTCGCCGAACATGGCCGCAATGTTCAGCATGTTCGGGCCGAACCCCGAACTCCCCGAACATCCCGCTTTTAGGGGCCCTATGGGGTCGCAGGCATAAGGGGGGAGCATGCCCCGATCGCGGGGGGGGGGGGGTCGGAAAATCCCCCCACCCCCTCCGCTAGCGCTCCCCCCTCTGCCCGCTTCCCCATACAAAAATTTCAAGAAGTACCTGTGTCCGGTGGTAGTGGGTGGCTGGCAGTGGGCGGCACTATGAAGTAACTGACTGAGGAGGAGGAGGCCGGAAAGTGACGCTTTGAGGGAGGCCGGGCAGTGGGCGGATCAGCAGTAGTACGGCACTACTGCTGAACCGCCCGCTGCCCGGCCTCCCTCAACGCGTCACTCTCCGGACTCCTCCTCCTCAGTCAGTCACTTCATAGTGCCGCCCACTGCCAGCCAGGCAGCCACCCACTACCACCGGACACAGGTACTTCTTGAAATTTTTGTATGGGGAAGCGGGCAGAGGGGGGAGCGCTAGCGGAGGGGGTGGGGGGAATTTCCGACCCCCCCGCGATCGGGGCATGCCCCCCCTTATGCCTGCGACCCCATAGGGGGGCAGTATTCGGCCGAACAGGGCCCTGTTCGGCCGAACAGGGGCCCTGTTCGGCGGCCATTAGAAGTTCGGGTCGAACCCGAACTTAAAAGGCCGAACACCATCAGGTGTTCGGCCGAACTCGAACATCACCCGAACAGGGTGATGTTCTGCAGAACCCGAACAGTGGCGAACACTGTTCGCCCAACACTACCCACTGTATGATTTTCTGGTGTCTGCTGCCCACATTGCGATTTTCTGGTGACAGTGAACACACCCCACAAATGACCCTATTTTGGAAAGTAGACACTTCAAGGTATTCAGAGAGGAGCATAGTGAGTCCGTGGCAGATTTCATTTTTTTTTGTCGCAAGTTAGAAGAAATGGAAACTTTTTGCAAGTGTCGTTTTCCGCTAACTTGTGACAAAAAATAAAATCTTCTATGAACTCACTATGCCTCTCAGTGAATACATTGGGATGTCTTCTTTCCAAAATGGGGTCATTTGGGGGGCATTTATACTATCCTGGAATTTTAGCACCTCATGAAACATGACAGGTGGGCAGAAAAGTCGGAAATGCTTCAAAATGGGAAAATTCACTTTTGGCACCATAGTTTGTAAACGCTATAACTTTTACCCAATCCAATAAATATACACGGAATGTTTTTTTTTTTAATCAAAGACATGTAGCAGAATAACTTTCGCGCTCAAATGTATAGGAAATTTTACTTTATTTGAAAAATGTCAGCACAGAAAGTCAAAAAAGTCATTTTTTGGACAAAATTCATGTCTTTTTTGATGAATATAATAAAAACGAAAACTCGCAGCAGCAATCAAATAGCACCAAAAGAAAGCTGTATTCGTGACAAGAAAAGGAGGTAAAATTCATTTAGGTGGTAGGTTGTATGACCAAGCAATAAACCGTGAACGCTGCAGTGGTCTGAATGGAAAAAAAAGGCTCTGGTCCTTAAAGGGACACTTAAGTCAAACAAAAAAATGAGTTTTACTCACCTGGGGCTTCCAATAGCCCGCTGCAGCTGTCCGGTGCCCTCGCCATCTCCCTCCGAACCTCCTGGCCCCGCCGGCAGCCACTTCCTGTTTCGGTGACAGTTGCCTGGCAGCCCTGCTGGTCTATTTCTCTGCAGTAGTATCTGATTAAAACCAGAAACAAGCATGCAGCTAGTCTTGTCGGATCAGACTTATAAGTCTGAACCACTGAAACACCTGATCTGCTGCATGCTTGTTCAGGGGCTATGGCTAATAGTATTAGAGGCAGAGGATCAGCAGGGCTGCCAGGCAACTGGTATTGTCTAAAAGGAAATAAACATGACAGCCTCCATATACCTCTCTCTTCAGTTCCCCTTTAAGGGCTGTGCTTGGTGGACTTTAACTTTTTTTTTTAAACACTTTTTCATGCGACCTTTTTACCGCATGATTCCCGCATGAATAATGCCTGTTTCCGCATCTTTTTTCCCGCATGCGGAAAACATGCGGAAAATATTAGTGAATGTGGAAAAAATGCGGAGTTTACCGCTGGCGGGAATATAGCGGTAAAATTTTGCGGAACTTTTGGCTCTTTGAGAATAGAGCCCAATGTGACAGAATGCTTCAGCTTCACTCCATTAACAAATGACCCAAGTTTGGTGAATGTAACTTCAAATTTTCATTGGCCGCTGGTAGCTCCACCCACTTCAGGGTGACCCCCCCAAAATACATATTTTTATTTGGGGTTACACCTACAATATGTGGCCCGAGTTTGGGGAGTGTAGCTTCAAAACTGTACGAGTGGCAGTGATTTAAAATTTTTCCCTGTCAAAGTCAACACGGAAAAAGGGGTCTTCCGGGGTCCGCCGCAGGGGCACGGAGGGTGGGATCGCTTATTAAAGCACAAGCAATATACTTCGCTACAGGACGAATAAGTGTAGAAAGTTTGGCGCTTGTACCCCTAAAACTGTGGGAGGCGTAGCGTATAGAAAATGGGGAGCGCTAATAATAACAATATTAATAATAATAAGAAGAATGAGCTGAACTTGAAGAACAATACATTGGCTATTTCATATCCAACATAATAATTATTACATAAATAAGATCTGTAACCTATCACTCAAGGGCAAACAACATTATGCAGCATATACACAGGGTTTGTTTTTTGCCATTGTAGCTAATTCAGACAGAGTAGCTTTTCCGGACACACTGTGCTGTCTGATTTAGCTACAGGTAGCTAAATCAGACGACGTAGCTAAATCAGACACCACAGCGGCG
Organism: Hyperolius riggenbachi; assembly: GCF_040937935.1. Lineage (NCBI taxonomy): Eukaryota > Metazoa > Chordata > Amphibia > Anura > Hyperoliidae > Hyperolius > Hyperolius riggenbachi. Next base: position 357,223,898 of record NC_090651.1, on the reverse strand, counting down.
TACTCAGCTGTGTATGAAGAAGCAGGACAGCAGGTAACTATGTACAAGGACCAGGCTGCCAAATTCGACTGGTGAAAGAGAAGCTCCTACCCACTAATGTAATATAGCCCTCCCCTACTGAGTAAAATATCACCCCTTCTACTCTACTGTATGCCCCCCTACTCCCCCACCGTGCATCACCATATGACCAATCATACCCCACTGTGTGCCCCCCAATAAGATACTCCTCTCCCACTGTGTGCCCCCCAATATCATCCCTCCCCATTGTGTGTCCCCATTTATATACTTCTCTCCCAATGTGTGCACCCAATATCACCCCTCCCCCACTGTGTTAAAAGTGTGATACAATTAAGGAAAAAAGCTTTAATCGCTAAGCAAGCCATTTTATAATTTAATGTTAATAAAAATATACTTTTAATTAGAATTGACTGCTATTTGTGATTTTTGTAGTAATTATTTTCTGGTATGCTCGACTGTTGTGCAGCATGTCCTGCTATAGAGGATGCTGCTGGTAGGAGCACGGGTGATACACAGGAGGCTTGTAAGTTCCCCCTTGGCTTAAAGCGCACCTGTGGCGTACATACAAACAAAGGTATGTTAATGCTTAAAGGAAACCTGTAACAACAAAAAGTTCCCCTGGGGGGTACTCACCTCGGTAGGGGGAGGCCTCCAGATCCTATCAAGGCTTCCCCCGTCCTCCTGTGTCCCACGGCGGTCTCGCTCATTCCCGAACAGCAGGAATGTAAATATGTACCTTCCCGGCTCCAGCGCAGGCGCAGTATTGGCTCTCCATAGGCGGAAATACGTGATCGCTGTCAGGCCGCTCTACTGCGCAGGCGCAAGTCTCCTGCACCTGGGTAGTGGAGCGGACTCGACAGAGATCAGCTATTTTCGCCTATATCCGTGCGGAGAGCTGCAACAGCGGCCCGCTTGAGCTAGGGAAGGTTTGTCGAGCGTGGATTGCAGGATACTTTGGGGGATCCAGCGCTGGATTGCCTGCAGCTACAGCAGAGGGGGAAGCCTTATTGGGACCCTGAGGCTTCCCCTACTGAGGTGAGTACCCCCAGGGGAACTTTTTTGTTATAGGTTCTCTTTAAGTTTTAATGCTGTGTGTTATAAACTGTTCTTATCACCTTGCTTCGACACCATCGTCTCACAGACTGTGAGATCACTTGACTCTCCACACCGCAAACAGGATATAGACTTTCTCAGGCTTCTTCAATGTTTACGTTATTTATTCAGGAAACAGGAATACAGATAGATACATTCATCTCCTGGCAAAGCAGACTTCCATGTTGCGTTACAGCTGCTTGAGTATCTTCCTACTGAATATACCCAGGTCTTCTTGTATCTACTCTATGTTACATCTAGACTACCTATGTACAGCATACATTATATCAGATTACAGAAAGGAATAACATGCTTAGAGGTCCAAGTCGGCTTTGCGAGCTAGTGCAGAAGGAAGAAGCAGAAGTGAGTTCTCCATTGCTCGCTCCAGATTTAATACCGACTAGGAAAGAGTTAAATATGACATCATCTTGCCACCCCCTAGACCAGATTATTGGTGGACCCACTTGTGGTGTCATCATACACACCTACTTGATTAATAATCAATGAGGCATTTGGCCTATATGCAGGACCGTGGATGTTTAGTAAACATGGCCAATGTTTTCTGTTCCTGTGGTTGAGGTCAGAGTAGTCCGATGGCCTTCTCTTAGGAACATGTTCTCAGTATCTGCGTGTATCCTCTGCTACACGCAGACCCTGAGATGCCTCTGCCTGCATCACAAAACCTCTATTTATTTTAAAGGCATACACTGCGGACAAGCCTTTTACATAAAACTCAGGCCAAGTAACTGAGGCCTACTTAAATTATAACAATCCCCCCTAAAACGGCTTGACCCGCAGATCCCAGCGTCTGAACCTCCCAGTACCTGGTTTCTTTTCTTTTAGGTTTCACTTTTCGATGTTCGTGCTCACACAACTTCTCTGCTCTAGGCGGTTACCCCTGGAAGAGAGAGAGCAAGACCTCTTGGTCTTCCTGTAACCAGGCTCTCTGGGGAGGCCCTACTTCTAAGTCCCTCTATACCACATGCTCAGCATTTGCGTCACTTCCGTATCACTCACAAACTTGCATGACCACAGAAAAGTGAAACTCGTTTGGTTGTTACTCAAGGGAGCAGTGCCAGGTGCCTTATAAAAGAGCGCCTTTATACAATCAGCTCCATCACAGGTACTACTAAACCTATACCCGTAACCCTGTATATCCCTTAATTTGAAAATATCGGTTCAGGAGATTGTTTATGAGGCACCAATCTCTGGACCAGGTTAATTTGTTTTACGTAATTTTAACACGCAACCTCACCTGGATAATGATGCCTAAAGTTGTCATCCCCATCCAGACGACCAGTGGGTGTAGAAAGAACTTTGGAACTGCAGAGGCCCAGTCCGAGTGTCTCTGGAACATCACCGGAACCCTTGTCCACCAGGTCGGACTGGCACTCACCTGCTCATTTTTGTGTTCTACCTTGTTAAGATCACCTGTATCATGGTGAAATCTTACCTCTAACTTAGCGTACTGTTTGTTTAACCTTTGTAACAAAATGTGGTCGTCTTGGATCAAACCCTGTTCCCCTTTGTCCCATGTCGTGTTCTCTTTCAGGACGGGAACTACCCGTGAAACTTTGCACTTTAGAGTTCTCTTAACAATTTGAGAAACAACGTCATCCAACCTGGATGACTGGATCCATATGGGATCTCCGCTCCCACAATATGTTCCCCTTGGAAACTCCCCCTTATCGGAACAATTATGAGAATATACCTTGAATGTATCATTAGAACTTATGTTAAAAAACCAAACCTTTCCTTCAGCCACCGGAACTATCGGTTGGGCTTCAGGGTGGATCTTTTGAATGGTAGCCTCGCATTCTGCGTTATTGATCCTGCAGGCTTCTTCACTAAATTTGACTTGCCCCGGCCAACGCAGGTACTTCTGCAAGAATTGCCCGCATGAGGACAACTCTACTTGCTTCACCTCCCCGTCTAGCACCAAAAAAGGTTGACCTCTCAGGTCCTGGTGTAAGACACGGGTTGAGGTGGGAACTAAGGAAGTAGCGGTGCCTAAAGGAATCTTGCACCGTTTCCCTTTGTTCACCCAAACATCTCGAAGCTGCCATGCAAAAGATCCTTCTCCAGAAAAATTAATATACCTCCCCTTGTCCAATCTCTCGCTGACAAAATATGTCCCCAACTGTCCTGATTGGACCTCTTCCCCCCTTATGTCCTGAGGCACACTATGTACCTGAGGTCGGGAAGACTGTACTCTCTGCAATCGTTTGATTAAGAGTACCTCTTCACTTACCCAACTATCATGAGGATAAGCTGTTGCATATGGACTGTGTAATATCGTCCCCTGTTGTGACCCGTGTGGTGTGAATGGGGTTCCCTGTGTGGGCTTTCCCTCCCCCGGGACCGCTCTCCCCACCCTCTTTGTCACCTGGAAATGTGGCTTGATCTCGATTTTTACTTCTTGTTTCGAGAACCACCCACCCTCGGCTTTCCAGCCTTTACGTGTGTATAGTTGTTTCAGAGGCACTCTCTGTTGGTGGCTCCAGAGTGTGATGTTGTCCCCTGCGTCTCTCTGGTAAGAGAATTGACGCCTCCTGCTCGTTCCTCTCCAATCTGGAACCATCTCACTCTGCATAACCAAGACAAGGTACCCCTGAATCACACACTCCACCTTTTGCATGTACCCATTGTACTGCAATGTACCTTTTAACAAACCTTTGGATCGGTGCGTCGATTCTGGGAGTGTGGTACTCAATAGCAGATTTACACTGCCATTCAATTCCCACTGCCCGCACACCTGACCCTTCAGACCTTTCACCCACATTGTGCCATGAAATTTGATTTCTCCTGGCACAAGTGCTCTTTTCCTCCGTCCCTGCATGGTCCATCTGTGCCAATCAGAGGGAGGTGTGAAAGGATCAGTACCTTTGTCACCCAACATCAACATGTTTGGGCCTTGCATTCTCATTAACCCCTTATTATACATGAGAATGTCCTCTCTTCGTTCTCCTAGGACGAAATGGCAACCTAGGATCACCATCAGCACGGTACTCTTCATTATAAAAGCACCACCTTGGGAAAGAAAAACATTAGCACTTTGCATTATGCTTTGCTCAGACAGTTTTGTTAGTCTCTTTCTGATCTCCAAAATCTCGTGTTTTAGTCTCTTTCCAATTTCAGGAATCTCGGGTTTTAGTCTCTTTCCGATTTCAGGAATCTCGTGTTTTAGTCTCTTTCCAATTTCAGGAATCTCGTGTTTTTCCAAACTTAGATTGGCATCTGGAACCTTTCGCTTATCCGACTGACATCTCCAGCTTTGCTGCCAGCACTGCAGCTGTCTCCATTCCATATTGCCAAACCCCTGAAATCGAAATACAAACAAATCAATTCTTATTAATGATTTGGGATTCGCCATGCGGCTTGTACTCTTTACCCTTTAAAATGATCAATATATACCGTAATTGATCTCGTTGTTTTATGGTTCTCATGAACTCTGTTTACTCTTATTGGTAGATTGGAGTTAAACTTCACCCCCCTACCTCAGTACTATCCTCAGTACTTACCTGTTTACAATATGCTCCCGCGGACTTCACCTTTGGAAGCTCGCTTCACCTTTGGAAGCTCTCACCCCATTGCAGCTCACTCCACATCCCCCCTTATCTGTCCATGCGCGGCCGTCGCATGCCCAGATTACGGATGCCACACCTGATGCTGCTTTGCAGGTGAGCCTGCAATGCTCTTACTTATTATCGCATTTACTTATCTAGAACTTCATCGCGATACCAGCTCTGCTAGAAGTTCTGTGTGTTGTACCCCCTGACCAATGTTTGCCGTGCCACTACCCCCAGACTTCACAAAAAAACGGCTGCCTCCCTGTCGGAAGGAGCACTTTGCACTTAAACTACACAGGGTGCAGGGCTAAGCATACCAGCGTCGCATGCCTGTATGCAGATCCCTGAATGCCCACATGGTAGGTAGTCACATGGCAAACAGCGTACTGATACACTGTCACTCTGTACATGGCAATTCTATCATCTGTATAATTGCCCCAAGAACTGCGGTCAGTTTTTGTTCTTTGTGCTACAATTGATTGGAGCTGGAAAAAACATATTTGACCAATCAGTGGACGAAAAAAACGCACAAAAAAAAACAGCCCCAGCCCAGCATAGACCTCCCAGTCAAGCTCTGGCCCTGTCCACTACAAAAACCGGAAAAAATCGCTACCACTCTGCAGCAGCGGCGACGGAAACCAGAATTGGTCAACTCCCTTTTTTCCAACTCCGGCACCCCCCTGATGCACAGTCCCCCCCTATACTCTATTGGGAACTCATGCTGCACCACCCATTAAGGTGCCCCACTTACAGGAATAATCCAGTAAGCAACTCAGTACAGACACTTTCCTGACCTGCACTGCTACGTGTGTCCCTGCACCTAGCTGGGACACTTTTCCTATCCGTGCTCCTGCTAATCATACAGTAATAGCTTGTTGCACGTATCCTGGCATTCCTTTCCACGGACTCAGGGAAAACCTCTGGGGAAATACTTTGAGACCCGAGACACACCGTAGCATGTCTCTGTATTTCTACCCCCCTCCCTTTCAGCTGCTCTGCCCGGAGCCGCGAGCACAGCCTGACGTGACGTGGATCCCCCAGCCCCTCCTCCCCCCCTGCCATGACGTGTGGGGGCCATGACTCTCGGGGGCGGGCTCTCTCCACTGCCGCCATTTTGAGTCCTGGACTGCCAGCTAAGATGGCTGCTCCCATAGCAGCCTCTCGTTCCTATATCTTAGGAGATAAAACAAAATACAAACAGAACAAACATTTTATGCATAATTACAAAGCATCTATCCACAATGCAGAGTAAAAAAAAAAAAAAAAATCATACATTCCTGGATGTCCGTAAAAACCTAAGGAGAAATCCCTGGGACGTGGAAAACTCCCTCTCTCCACAAATCACCTGCAGCTTATCTCAGCCATAACTAAGAACCGCCCAAGCGAGCTTTACGACTCCAAACCACTGTAACTGTTTTAACTGTTAACATCCCAGCTAGAACTTCAACACAATACAGACATTGAAAAAAACATGTTAGCAGCAGCACCGACTGGAAATGCGAGAAACGTGCAGAACATCTCACAAACAGAAAGACACTCGCTTTCCTCTTCTCTCCCTCTATCCCCTCTCTCCCCCCTCCACCTGCTCGACAGCCGCCCCCCCCTATCTCTTCCACGGGGCGCTCTCTGCTAGGCGAAAACACAGCTGGCATCACTCCCAGTCTCTGGACGGGGAGAAAAAACAAAACCAACATAGGAGGAACAAAAAAAAAATGAAGCACGCAGCCTCCACGCTGCAATTAACACAGACTGTACACATTAACACATTATCCTCCTCTCATACAATAAAGATAATGCAACATAACAACGTAAAACATACTTGCCTGAGCAGAGGACTTCGTAAGCCTGCGAATTCGACCAGCTTATGGCAACTTTTTCACGACACTGAGTGGATCTCTGGAACTCCTGAGCGTCATCTCTGTGTACCCACACTGGCTCAGCGGATCGATATCCAGCGGCAGCTGCCAGCCGGCCTCGGAGCGTTCCAGTCACCTGCGATCCGGTTTAGGCTATGACTGATGTGCACTTACAGTCAAAGTTTAACATCCACGAGTGTCGCCGCTGGTTCCCTCGAATTGCAGCCCGTGTGTGCTCGGCTCCCACACACGCACCCCAGCTTATCAGTATCAGCTTGATAAGCTTTACAGTCCGCGTCCATCTATTCCGCTTGTTTTGCTGTGGAATATCTTGAAAACTTCTTCGGCCCCGGCCCCGTCTGCCTGTTTTGCTAGGCAGGGAAGGGTTTCAGCGCCACTGTTATAAACTGTTCTTATCACCTTGCTTCGACACCATCGTCTCACAGACTGTGAGATCACTTGACTCTCCACACCGCAAACAGGATATAGACTTTCTCAGGCTTCTTCAATGTTTACGTTATTTATTCAGGAAACAGGAATACAGATAGATACATTCATCTCCTGGCAAAGCAGACTTCCATGTTGTGTTACAGCTGCTTGAGTATCTTCCTACTGAATATACCCAGGTCTTCTTGTATCTACTCTATGTTACATCTAGACTACCTATGTACAGCATACATTATATCAGATTACAGAAAGGAATAACATGCTTAGAGGTCCAAGTCGGCTTTGCGAGCTAGTGCAGAAGGAAGAAGCAGAAGTGAGTTCTCCATTGCTCGCTCCAGATTTAATACCGACTAGGAAAGAGTTAAATATGACATCATCTTGCCACCCCCTAGACCAGATTATTGGTGGACCCACTTGTGGTGTCATCATACACACCTACTTGATTAATAATCAATGAGGCATTTGGCCTATATGCAGGACCGTGGATGTTTAGTAAACATGGCCAATGTTTTCTGTTCCTGTGGTTGAGGTCAGAGTAGTCCGATGGCCTTCTCTTAGGAACATGTTCTCAGTATCTGCGTGTATCCTCTGCTACACGCAGACCCTGAGATGCCTCTGCCTGCATCACAAAACCTCTATTTATTTTAAAGGCATACACTGCGGACAAGCCTTTTACATAAAACTCAGGCCAAGTAACTGAGGCCTACTTAAATTATAACACTGTGGTCTGTGGTCTGTTTAACCATTTCAGGACCACGTGTAGATAAAACTACGCCGCAATCGTCGCTGCCTAAGCCTGATACAGCGTCGTTTTAACGCTGCACAATAGCGCCTCCCCTGAACTCAGCTGTGAGGGGGGAGGGCGCCTTGTAGAACTGAGCGCAGGTAACTCTAGACTGTAGCCTTGGCCACATAATCATAACTTATTTTTTTTAATCTATGGGTGGAGTGGCTATTAAATTATGTAAACTGGTTAGGTGAAATGATACATATAAATTATGTGTTTGTGTATGGGGGAGGGTGTGGTGATAGTCGGCCTTGGGTGGCAAAAAAGTCACAAATCTGGCCCTGTCCGCTGCAGCATATGATCCCCAGGATGCCGGGTATGTGCTGCACCGGCACTGCATCAACCACCTGCTCTCAGCAGAATATCGATGGGATTGCCAGCCACATGTGACTTCCTGCTTCCTCTCTGACTACAGCGGCTCCTCATGTGACCCCGCAGCACGTAACAAGTCACACAAGGCACTGCTGTAGCCATAGATTCAGGACACTGGACAGGCGGATGAAGATCCCATCACTGGAATGCTGAGAGCTGGTAAGTGAATAATTTGAGGAATATTTAGGAACAGCATGGCTGCAGGTGGTCACACCTCACAGTGAGTAATACGCCAAGGTCAATATACCTTTGAAGAGGTTAATGACTCTTCTAGCTGGTCCATAGCCTGAGATATCAATCCCCTAGTCGGGGTATTGATATCTGAGGCTGTGGATCAGCTAGAAGAGCCATTAACCTCTTCAAAGGTGTATTGACCTTGGCATGTTACTCACTGTGAGCCGCGATCACCTGCAGCTCCTAAATATGCCTCAAATTATGTCACAATGTTGAATTATGCAGTGGGCCCATCCTGCACAGGTGAGTCCATCACACCTTGCCACACCACCGAATGGGGGTACTGGTAATAAATCAATGATTATACTTTGCCCAAAGGGCTTGACCATATGTATCAAAAAACAATGGTTGCCTTTTAACCTGTCCCACACATAAACCGTCACTTCTCTTGCCATGATTTGTGTAGGAATTCCTGTACAAAATTGTGAGGAATGATAAACCGTATAGATAGTCTATGGTAATGCGTACACTGAGGAACGAGGGTCTTTGCTGCTCCCCCCCCCCCACACACACACACACTGATCGACTTATTACAGTTGGGTGCAGCTATCTCTTCCCCAGTGTTACCAAAAAGGCTTGTGTCACGATTCTGTTTTCCTCAAATTAAATATAACCTATAGCAATCACAACTTTCTTCTGCAACCTGAGTGTGTCTCCCCCTGATATTGGGGTAATGTATGTCACACACAGGTCATATCTGTAGGCAGCCAGACACAGGAGACCCCATAGGGGTCAAAGGTATAGGTAACTGCCCTTCACGGAAGGGATACTGGGGTATCAAGTATACAGTGGGTGCATAAGTGTAACGTGTATACAGTGCTCTCAACAATTGTTTCACCCCCATAAGGGGCATCGTCAGGAGAAGATCGTGCACAAAATAATAAATACAGATATAGCAATTCCCCCACCAAGTGTCAAAATTTCCCCCAGCAATAGCCCAAGTCAGAGCCAAGCTGACGATTTATGTGTGAGACAGGAATCCATCACCCCCACCGCACACACTACCTCATTGCATTTCATTAATGTAAATGGAGTTAGAGGCATCCACAATGGAAGTGATCAGCTGATGGGCACTTATTGCCAATGATCCCTAATAAATGTGGATGTCATTTCTGCTGGAGGTCAGCTGATTTTCTGAGGAGTCCTTCCGTACCGGCAGACTCTGGCCTCTTAAAGGACTTCCGAGGCCAAAATCTGCCCCCAAAACGTACAAAAAGTTAACTACCTGCATGACTTTGTAAGGCACGGAGGACGCCGTCCGCGCCCTCCGTGCCGTATCGCCTGGTCCCCTCTGCTCAATAGCCCCCCGAAAGGCTGCGACCCCATGGTCCGGGTCGGTATCTGCAGCCTGCATGAAGATGGCCGCCAGAGCTGGCCACGGCTGCGCAGTCCGCATAGCCGCTACTGTGGCTGCGCAGCTCTAGGGCCAACCCTCCGATTCACGCTGCCTGTTACGTGGGGGGTTGGCCCTAGAGCTGCAGGTAGTTAACTTTTTTTACGTTTTGAGGGCAGATTTTGGCCTCGGAAGTCCTTTAGCCTATTTTGGTTCCTGGACGTAGAAACTACGTCCAGGAACCATGTGCGCTACCGCGCGCCCCCGCGGCCGATCGCGCGCGTGCACGCGCACTCCCGGCCGCGGATTCGGTAGCCAGGGAATCAATGTATCGGGCTATGGTGCCCGATCACTGATTCCTCTCCCCCGCTGAAAAAGCGACAGCTTCTCTCGGAAGCTGCGCCTTTTCTGGCCGTTCCCTTTCCGATGCGCCACTCTAAGCGTGTGTTACGCTTAGAGTGACGTCATGTAAACAAACTCATGGCCGCCATCTTGTGGCCAAAAAGTAATACTACAACTGAAAATAAAAATAAATTAAAATCAACACACATTTACATTATAAATCTATTGTTTACCCCCCACCCTCCCAAAACTACCCAAATAAAATGTTTACTATATAAAAAAAAACAACATTACAATAAAAAAAAAAAAAAACATGTAAATATTTACCTAAGGGTCTAAACTTTTTAAATATCAATGTAAAGATGAAATATTTCTATATTTTTTTTATTTTAAACTTGTTAATAGTGATAGATGCAAAATGGAAAAAATGCACCTTTATTTCCAAATAAAATATTGTCGCCATACATTGTGATAGGGACATAATTTTAACGGTGTAATAACCGGGACATATGGGCATATACAATACGTGAGTTTTAATTATGGAGGCATGTATTATTTTAAAACTATAATGGCTGAAAACTGAGAAATAATGAATTTTTCCATTTTTTTCTTATTTTTTTCTTATTCTTCCAGTTAAAATGCATTTACAGTAAAGTGGCTCTTAGCAAAATGTACCCCCAAAGAAAGCCTAATTGGTGGCGGAAAAAACAAGATATAGATCAGTTCATTGTGATAAGTAGTGATAAAGTTATAGGCTAATGAATGGGAGGTGAACATTTCTCGTGAAAACCACGGAACCTGAATGGGTTAAGGACCAGAGACAGCTGATACCGTAAAACACCGCCTCCCGACGAATCGCAGCTCTTCCATCGCCACAGGCAACTCTCTCTGCCGTCTCAGCTCTGTGCACCAGTCGGGAGCCGCTTTCATTGACTCCTGACCCTGTCCATCAATGTAAGCCAATGGGATGGGCTTACAGTGATGACAGGGTCAGGAGCCAATGAAATCGGCTCCTGACCGGCTCACAGAGCTCTGAGGGTGAGTGGGACCACACGGTGACGATTGTTGAAATCTACGTCCTGTCAGAACCGTGCAGCCACAAGCAGGACATAGATTCCAACCATGCTGGTCCTGAAGCGGTTAAAGGACACCTGAAGTAAAAGGTATATGGAGGCTGCCATATTTATTTACGATGAAATAATGCACATTGCCTTGCCGAGCCTCTGCCTACTTTTAGCCATAGACCCTGAACAAGCATGCGTTCATATGTTTCTGACAAGAATAGCTCATGCTTGTTTTAGGTGTGTTATTCAGACACTACTGCAGCCAAATACATCAGGACTGCTAGGCAACTGGTATTGATTAAAAGGCTAAAAAATGGCTGCCTTCATACCCCTCTCATTTCAAGTTTAGGGCTTCCTCACATGGGCTTCTGGCAATGTTAGAAGCCTTTAATGCAAACAAGCAGAGAAGCTTTATGGCCCATACTCACGGGCAACCCAAACTGCATGTCGCTAGCACACAGGAGCATGTGCGCGACAGTTCGGCGACAGCTCGTTGCCACGTCCCTCCGCATACACACTGCGGAAGAGGGACTAGTGGCGCGACGGAAGCTGTCGCCGACATTCCTCCTCCCCGCCGGAAACTTAGTGCGCCGGTTATGGGGTTGCTGTCGCTACTCCGCATACACACGCGGACTAGCGACAGTTGCAACGAAGTTGCAGCGGCAACTCGCTAGGCGATTGACCGGTTCAATCACCTGGCGACAGCGGTGACGGTTCGGGGCGCGCGCCCGTGTTGTGCCTCATACTCACGGGCGACCTGTCGCCGCAACACGCGCACGCCGCATGTTGCGGCTACAATTGTAGCCCGTGAGTATGCGCCATTAAAGAGACCCATAATAGATGTCCCGTAACTTCGGCCAGTCTGAGCAAGTGCAGCGTGCTCCCTCCGTACTGGGCATACGCATGCGTAAGGCAGGTGCTGGAGGGATGGAGTCGCTGTTCATGCGTAAAACTGGCCGCCACTGGCCAAAGTTACCGGACCCGGCTATAGAGAAGGCTGAGGACGGCGATCCATGCAGATGGGGCTGGAGGAAGCCCCAGGTATGTATAAATCTATTCTATTACTTAATCTCGGAGTCTCGTCAAGCATCGGTTACCATCATTTTGTCATTGCTTTTTGAACCCTCTAGAGTGACACTGAAACATTGAATATAGCCAATCCTGGACACGACGAGACGTTGTGATGTACCCGCAGTGCCTACCTGGACAAGAAAAGTTGGTACTATCGTTTACAGCTAATGGGAAGCGTTAAAAAGAAAATGAACCAGATACTAACCTAAGGAAAAGGAAGGCTCTGGGTCCTATAGAGCTTTCCTGCTCCTCTCCCGGTGCCCTCGTTGCAGCACTGGCTTCCCTATTTGTATTCCCCTGCTGTGGGGGACTTCATAAGTCTTTGGAAGCAGAGTCCTCCTGTAGCCAGGTGGCTCTATACTGCGCATGCGCACGTGCGTGAGGGCGCTCACACAGTATGGAGTGGCCTGTCTGCAGGAGCACTCAGGCTTCTCCTTCGCAGCAGAGAGAGCAGTATTTGACCAAATAGGTTGAATATTGCTACTGGGGATCTAGCGCTAGAGCAGAGCTCGAAAGGACCTAGAGCCCTCTCTCTCTTTAGGTAAGTATGTGGTTCATTTTTATTACCCCCATTTATTTTTTTACAATTCACATTTACTTTAAAAAAAAAAAAGAGCTTCCAATCATTTAAATGGACAGCACTTGATTATTTTTGAAAGACAAATGCTGCAACCACCGTGTGACCCAGTCCTTAGGCCCCATTCACACTTGAGAGTTTTGGCGGCGATTTCGGCAAAATGCTCAAACGCTAACGCTTTTGAAAGTGCTAGTGTAATTAAACCCTATGGGGCCGTTCTTACCGAAAATTGGTCACATTGTCGGTCAGGCATGCACTTGGCCGCAACGGATGTTCATCCAATTTGATTCTAATAATTTAATCGGATGGTCGATCGGCCGCCAAGTCGCCTGATATATGGCCACCTTGACTCAACCAATCAAATCCAGCTTTGTCATAAATTGTTCCTGTCCTCTTTGGCCAATATCTACCATCTCATGCTCATGTGATGCTGGTGGCAGGATTTGTGGGCCTTGGTCTTCAGTTAGCCAAGAATGGGTCTTCTTGTAATACAGAAAAAGCGGCAGTCCAGGTCCTCCTATCTGGGATGTGTTTGTTACCCATAGTAGCAAGTCACATTTCTTGTCACAGTTGGAAATACATATGGTAAAATGACTGTTGGGAGCAGGAAGAACATTTTAAGGGAACTAACCTCCTTAGCGTTCTGGACGAGCTGAGCTCGTCCAGAGACGCCGGAGGGTGCCGCTCAGGCCCTGGTGGCCGGATTTTGATAATTTTTTTTTCTTAAAACACACAGCAAGCACTTTGCTTGCTGCGTGTTGTAGACGATCGCCGCCGCTCGCCACTGATGCGCCGCTATCCGCCGCGTAACGAGCGCCTCCCCCCGACCCCGTGCGCTGCCTGGCCAATCAGTGCCAGGCAGCGCTGAGGGGTGGATCGGGACTCCCTATGACGTCATTCCGGCCGTTGCTATGGCGACGGGGGAAGCCCTGACGTAGATCCCGTTCAGAACAGGATCTCCTGAAGGCCATCATCGCCGGCGGCGATCGGAAGGGTGGGTGGGATTCCGCTGGGAGGGGGGTATCATGTAGCTAGCACTAGGCTAGCTACATGATTAAAAAAAAAAATTAAGTGTAAAAAAAACATGCACAGCCGTGCGGCTGCGCATTATCAGAATGCCAGGGAGGCGAATTGTTTCTACCATATACTCTGAGGAAAGTAAACACAGGGCAAGTGTCCCTTAAGGGGCCCATACACATAACGATTTTCCCTCAGATATACAGCAGATTCGATCACCATGATCAAATCTGCTGTGAAATCGTCCCACAAACGCTGACAGAACGATTGATTTCCCGCTAAAATCAATCGTTCCCATCGATTCGTCCGTGCGGAAGTTTTTTCTCGATCGCCGGCGGGTCGGGAGTGCGTCCATAGCGGTGTTAAAATGCCCGACGACCGACGCAATACAGTGGCAATACATTACCTGTTCCAGCCGGCGCCAATCCCCGCTGTCACTGCTGTCTTCTCCGCTCCGGCCTCCAGCTTCACAGAACTTTCTGTCCCTGCAGGAAGTTTAAACAGTAAAGCGCCCTCTACTGTTTAAACTTTCCCTGGACAGGAAGTTCAAGCCAGCCGAAGCCCAGTGTGGAGAAGAAGACAGCGGAAACCGGGTGAGTCGTGCCGGCCGGATGAGGTAATGTATAGCGGCAGCAGCTCCATAAATTGTTATCGGTTACTTTCTGTTACCCGACAAGAGATAGAAAACAACAGGGCTGTGGAGTCAGAGTAATTTTGAGCACCTGGAGTCGGTGGTCTCATAACCGGAGGAGTCGGATGACTTTTTTACCGACTCCATAGCCCTGGTAAGTATCAGACTCACGGTACCCATACATGGTACAACATTCCTTATTCCCGTTTATTTGACCAAAATGATCGACTCAAATGAAATTTCAAAAAAATCTTGTTTCTTTAATAAAAATCTTATCAGACATGTTGGAAAAATCTTTATATTTTCAATCTAACGGAATAATCAAACAAATTATCTAATCGTAAATTTTTTTACCATGTATGGGCACCATAAGGATAAAGCGTTAAAAGCAATTGTGGGTACCTGAAATCAGAGTTACAGGTTTCATAAACGTCGTCGGAGGATTTTTGTTCCGACTCCACAAAAAAATCTAAACTGAAAAGCGACAAGTCCTCATTATTACCCAATAGGTGTGTACATACAGTACATTTGGTTTATTGATCTCATTTGGAACACAGGTCTGCTCGAAGTATAAAAACACCAGCACTATAGTGTTAAAGGAGTCTCCAATACCCCAACCAGTCTCACTGCTACAAATTGGTAAAGCAATATATCAAATATCAATCATGCATGCAAGTCAGGGCCGAATTTACCATAAGGCACTGTAGGCACATGCCTACAGGCGCCTGATGATGGAAAGGCAGCTGACTTCCCTTCCCAAGTGCCTCACTCCCACCTTACTTTTGCAAAGTCCTGAGCAGAGTGCAAATAACAGAAAATTCTATACTTACCTACCGGTAATTTTCCTTTCCTGATGCATCCATGGCAGCACTGATGGGTAGTTGCTCCGCCCACTAACCCCATTGGACAGGTAACTAGATAAAATTAACTCCCACCCCTGTACACCTGTCTAGTACCTTTTCGACCTCACCGAGCAAAGGGGTGGGTCTCCCATGCTGCCATGGATGCATCAGGAAAAGAAAAATTACCGGTAGGTAAGTATAGAATTTTCCGTTTTCCTTATGTCTCCATGGCAGCACTGATGGGAATTGACTAGAAAGCTGAAAAATAAATACAAGGGGGAGCACTTTGCAGGTGCAGAAAAATCAACTTAAAGGGAACCTTAACTGAACGGGGGGTAAAGAGTTTCACTTACCTGGGGCTATTACCAGCCCCCTGCAGCAGTCCTGTGCCCTTCGCGCCGCTCTGGAATCCTCTGGATCCCTGCTGTCACTTAGTTTCGTTTTTGACGACTCACCAGTCGCCGGCCGCCATGCGTATTATTGGACGCATTCACCAATGCAATTAGCACTATTGCGGACCGCAACGCATACAAAAATACGCGTTGCCGCATTCCGCACGCGTAGATATGCGGCAACGCGTATTTTTGTACGCGTTTTTGTCACAAAGAAGAGTGGAGAGTATAGGCCCTTGCCGTTCTGTGACTGCGGAACCGTCACTATTGCCTGTTTCATAGTCAATTCTTGTATGTACTGATGTAATATGTACCGTTTCACTTGCGAACTGGGAATTCGCATAGGGACAAAGAGGTTGTGTGGAGGTTGCGTTTTAAAGCTCCAACGGTGTCCTTCCATTATTGTTCTCACCACCCAGGGATTTCGAATGTGCTCCGCCCAGACGAACCCAAATTTTTGGAGTCTGCACCCTACCGGACTCATCTGGATGGATACACCGTCAAAACCCCTTTGACGTGGCTGTAGTAGCGGGGGGCGGCCTTCTGTTTGTTTATTCTTGCCAAGTTAGCTTGACCTCCTTGCCAGTTCCGGCGATAATCTTTCCCAGGTCTATAGGCTCTTGCATTGTGGAATCTGGATTGCTGGGAGCGGGCCTGCTGATTAAAGGTCTTCCTCTGCCTACGGTCCTGTGGGATCAGTCCGGATTTCCCACCTGTGACACGGGATATTGCAGTATCCAGCTTCTCACCGAACAGGTTATTGCCATCGTAGGGAATTTTGCACCAGTTTTGCTTTGAGTTGGCATCCGCCGACCAGGACCTGAGCCACAGCGCTCTTCTGGCTGTCACAGAGTGTAGTAGTGTTCTGGCAATGGAACGGATAATGTCACATGATGCCTCACCCACGAAGTCTGATGTTAGTTTAAACTCTTGAAGTGATCTGATTAATGATTCTTTGTCTGTATCGGATGCTATAGCGGTCTCAAGATTTTCGGCCCACGCTCTGATAGCACGACTCACTGAGGTTAGCGCAACTGCCGGTTTCATGGCGCATCCAATTACAGCGTATACTTTCCTTAAATCTGCGTCTATTTTCCTCTCAATTGGTTCCTTGAAGGAGATCGCGTCTTCTATGGGTAGTGGGACGTGCTTCGCCAAACGCATAACTGCCGCATCTGCCACCGGTACCTTGTCGAAGCTGCCGCATTTATCTTCTGGAAGCGGGTAGAGTTTAGAGAATTTATTATTAAGGTTCGACTTTTTCTCCAACTTGTTCCACTCCTCCTGGATAATATCAGAAATTTCATCCATAAACGGGAACGTAGCTGTCGATTTCTTTAGATGTTTAAAGTAAGTTGTCTTCTGTTTAGTGGCCTTTTGAGGTTCACTGTCTTCGTCTTCCCATTCGATCGCCTGCTTCACGGCTGTAATATATGGGTCTACCAGACTGAAATCAAAACATCCATCTGTTTCTTCAATTTCTAGTCCCTCTTCCTGTGATGTAGATGGTAGGGGTTCCGTATACGATGTCTGCGGCCTATTGGCAATGTATTCCGCCATTGAGTCTTGCACCGCTTTCCTAATAAGCTCTGACACCTCCACTGGTTGTTGCTGCTCCGCCGCCATCTGTGAAAAGCATGACTGGCAAAGCAGCTTGTCTGGCATAGGTCTCTTCCCACAGGCTCGGCAACCTTTGGAGGAGTGTCTATGATGGCGATGTTCTCTGTGGTAGTCCCCTGGTGATCTGCTCCTAGATCTATAGTAGGATCTATAATAGTAATCCCTTCTGGATGAGCGTGATCTCTCTGAATAGTGCGGTTGTAGATCTCTATGGTCTCTATATTCTCCATAGTCTTTATCCGTCCGGCTCCTATACTGTTCGTTGTCTGCATAGCTTCCGTCATATATATGATCCAGGTTTGCAGGGGCGATGGCATCCTGTAGTCTTCTGGGGCTGTCAGGAGACATAGTAGTGTCTATTAGTTCTTCGCACTCTTTTAGTATGGTCCATAATAATACTCACCTGGTGCATCATACCTTACATCCTGAGGCTGGTCTGTGATCTGTGCATCCTGATCCATGCTGACCCCCCTAGAGATATTTTGCTGACAGTGTCTGAGGAGAGGAGAGAAAAAAAAAAGAATGCAGTGCAAACCAGAGAGAAAAAAAAAAAAAGTAAGGTACTATATTTCCCCCTGACCCGCAGCCTGACGCCCACCTACCGACCAGAGCGACCTCCGCAATTGAGCGCCGCGATCAGTGTCCAGATCCTCGCAGATAGAAGGATTCTGCCTAATGGACGCCGAACGCCGATGCTGCAGGCTTGAAAAAGCAGCTTCAAGGAAGTGGGCGTGGCCGCGAGGACGAAGTATGACCACTTCCGGCTGCCGGAGCGCAACCGGAAGTGACGACGCGCTGAAGGAATCAACGGCCGCCCCACTTCTCAGCCAGCGCGACATGCGCCAGACGTCACCCCGCTACCCCGCAGGAGCAGCGTGAGCAATGAACACTGCCCCCAGGTATGATTACACATCAAACAAAGTGGATCCGCACAAGCACATAGCATTTAGCCATGAAAATTTTTAAGAGGGACATGCCGCAATAGAGATTATTAATCCCCTATCCTGACAGCCATGCAGCATTCCGAGCCCCCCCAAGACCAGCAGAACTGGGGCTACCACAGGGCTACCTTTAGTAGTCACAGGGTCCGCATCAGGAGAGGCTGAACCTGATGGATAACCACATTTGTGGCAGGCCTCTGCACCGGAAGTCTTCCCTGTCCGAGGTGAGGATGAAAAACATAGACTGGTGTACAGGGGTGGGAGTTAATTTTATCTAGTTACCTGTCCAATGGGGTTAGTGGGCGGAGCAACTACCCATCAGTGCTGCCATGGAGGCATAAGGAAAAGAGCTTATTTACCCAGGTCACAGCATTCAACTGACCAGATCTCTCTTCAGTCAAGGGCAACGCTAGCTAGCTTTGACGGCCAAGGAAACTAAGGGAGAGATGACAGCTAGGCCAGCCAGCGCACTTGCAGTGCGGTTTGGTGGGGGTTTGTGGGTGAAGTCTAGGGTGCCAGGACATCTGTGCCTATAGGCTCCTGTGATGTAAATCCGGGCTTGATGCAAGTAGAAATAGTAGGCATAGTTCTTCAGTGGTTCCAATCCTTCTTGAGTGGCAGAACCCACAAAGTGTCTATGCGGCCCTTCCTGTCCACCCCTGTATCACTTAAGTATGGGGTGCCCCAGGGCTCAATCCTCTCTCCCCTGCTTTTCACGATTAACATGTTACCGCTTGGAAAACTAATCCAAAAACATGGCCTGACATACCACTGCTATGCAGACGACACCCAACTATATCTTTCCTTCAAGCCTGGTGTGACAGACCCAACTCTAACTATAAACGCCTGCTTACGTGAACTACAGCAATGGATGAATGACAACTGGCTGAAACTAAATGCAGACAAAACTGAAGTCCTTCCGATTGGAAGGCAGAGCATGATACCAAAACAACTTAACTTGCAGTCTTCACCACTGGGAATAGAAGGCACGGATCTACGCAGCTCTGATCATGTGCGTAGCCTGGGAGTTCTAATTGATGGGAATTTAAACTTCAGAACTCAAATCTCTGCTGTGGTGAAATCATCCTATTTTCACCTGAAGAACATTGCAAAAATCAAGCACCTCATCCCCCCAGAAGATATGCCAACCTTAGTCCATGCCTTTATCACATCCCGACTGGACTACTGTAATGCTCTCTACACTGGCCTTCCAAAAAAGGTCTTGTACCGCCTACAACTGATACAGAATACTGCTGCCAGACTGCTAACCAACCAACCCCGTCACTGCCACATAATGCCAGTCCTGCACTCCCTTCACTAGCTACCTATAGAATGGAGGGTCCCATAGCCGGCCTTTGACCTGTGCGACCAGAGTGGTCGCTCAGGGCGCCGGGTTCCAAGGGGGCGCCTAATAGCTGGTGACCTATACTGAGGGCACCTACACCTGATTTCCTATACTGGGGGCACCTATAGCTGGCAACCTTTACTGAGGGCACCAACACCTGGATACCTATACTGGAGGCACCTACGCCTGGCTACCTATGGGGGCGATGGAGACCTTCAACTGACTTCCTATACTGGGGGCACCTATGCTTGGCAACCTATATTGAGGGCACCTACACATGAGATCGGGGGGGGGGGGGGAAGTTGGGGGGGCGCACTGCGGCTATAACGCGTGGTGCAAATTGTTGGTGCTGTGCTATCATTCTAAATGAAGGGTGGGGGGCTAACTGTCCCACTGACTGTATTTATTAATATTCCTGAAAGGTTCTAGCCTTCATTTTTAAGTATATTCAGGATAAAGCACTCTTTCCTCCATTCGTGGTTATTAATAGTATTTTCCTATTATACATACGTGACGTATCACAGAGATCTGAGCATTTGGCGTGATGTGTCACGACGTCAAAAAGGTTGGGAACCACTGTCCTAGGAGATATCTCAGGAGAAAAGGTGAATTGCATATGGGCCTGTGTGTGTGTGAGTGCGTGTGTGCGCGCATGCGTGAAGAGGGGCACAAAAATCAGGTTTCGCTCAGGGCGCTGTAAAACCTAAGGCCGGCCCTGGAGGGTCCTATTCAAGATCGGCCTACGGTCATTTAAATCCCTGAATAATCTGGGCCCTGGATACATGAAAGATATGTTGCAGCTGCGTAGCAATCCCCGCATTCTTAGATCCACAGGTTCTAATAATCTAGTCATACCCAGAATCCACTTGGAAACTTTTGATCCCAGAGCCTTCTGTCATGCTGCCTGTAACGATTGGTGTCAGCACACAGTGAGAATCTGATTATTGATGATCTGCAGAATCATCAACAATACAGATGTATACTTGATTATGGATGATCTGCAGAATCACCAATAATACAAGTATGGCTAACCTCTGGACACCTAATGAAGTATAAGTGTTAAGTGTAACTGTAGGCTATCTCCCGAGAGGCGGGCGATAAGGGCAGCTCGGCCAGGAACCACCTGAGGGGCAGGTGGCCCTGGACTGTGCAGCGATTATCTCCTTGAGAGAGGAGATAGAGATAATCTGGCAGCCAGTGATTCCCTGGTAACTGGAAATCAGACTGTACTGCAGCCAGGGGCTCCAATGGGAGAGAGGCCACTGGCTGTACTGTAGGAAGGACTCTCTGATGAGCAAGAGGTCCTTGCAGCTAACTGACACTTGGTGGAATAGTGTCACGGGTAGTACAGACAGACTGAACACTCAAGGGATGAGTGACAGCCAGAAGGGTCGGGCAGGCCAGGTCGGCAACACCCGAGCAAATGGTAATAACAGATAAAAATTACAATCCTAGTCTGGGGTGTGAGGACCTTGGTCTCGACACCCAGGACCTAGTCTAAAGAATAACACAGTATCGTATGCTTGGGTGTGAGATCCGTAGTCACAACACCCTGGAACTGGTCTAAAGTATAACACAGTAATGACACAGTAATCCTAAGCTTGGGTGTGAGGTCCGTGGTCACAACACCCTGGAACTGGTCTAAAGTATAACACAGTAATGACACAGTAATCCTAAACTTGGGTGTGAGGTCCTTGGTCACAACACCCTGGAACTGGTCTAAAGTATAACACAGTAATGACACAGTAATCCTAAACTTGGGTGTGAGGTCCGTTGTCACAACACCCTGGAACTGGTATAAAGTATAACACAGTATAACAATAGCGTAATCTGGCTAAGTGTGAATTCCCAGGTCCACCTAGTTCTAACACACTGTAGGATCTGACTGAGGTCTAAATACTCACACGCAAGTATTCGCAACGGCAGACCACCAGAAACTGACAAGCAAGATCTATATATACTTGCAGTGCTGTGCAGCTCCGCCCGAGCCACTCAGCCAATCCAGAGTCCAGCTGGGATCAGCTGATCGGCCTGATCAGCTGATTCCCCTTCTGCTGGTATAAATGTCCTGTCGCCTGGCGCGCGCACGCGTAGCTCTCCATCTGTGTGAACTAGAAGGTCCAGCCAAGCCAGACGCGTCGCTGCGCAGAAACCGCCGGTCTGAACACGGAGATAGCCGCCCTGTCACTAGACCACGCGGCAGCATCTCCGCTGTTCATTACACTGCCCCTACGTTTTGGAACTCCCTACCTCAACAGATCAGGACAGCTCCATCCCTGGACGTGTTTAAATCCAGACTGAAAACCCACCTGTTCAGTTTGGCATTTGCAGAATTATAACTTTTGTTGTGTGAATATTTCATCCTACTAATTACTGAATCTGAGTGAGCCTAAGCGCTTTGAGTCCTATGGGAGAAAAGCGCTATAGAAATGTTATTGTATTGTATTGTATAAATAAAATCACGAGACAGTCTGATAGCTCCCCTTTATTGCAGCACATTCTGGCTTTTTAATAAGAAGTGGGTGAGGCCGATTTCAATAAAAGTATCATAACATAAGTCCACATAGACAATTCAATGAACACACCCCACAAATGACCCCATTTTGGAAAGTAGACACTTTAAGGTATTCAGAGAGGAGCATAGTGAGTCCGTGGCAGATTTCATTTTTTTTTGTCGCAAGTTAGAAGAAATGGAAACTTTTTGCAAGTGTCGTTTTCCGCTAACTTGTGACAAAAAATAAAATCTTCTATGAACTCACTATGCCTCTCAGTGAATACTTTGGGATGTCTTCTTTCCAAAATGGGGTCATTTGGGGGGCATTTATACTATCCTGGAATTTTAGCACCTCATGAAACATGACAGGTGGGCAGAAAAGTCGGAAATGCTTCAAAATGGGAAAATTCACTTTTGGCACCATAGTTTGTAAACGCTATAACTTTTACCCAATCCAATAAATATACACGGAATGTTTTCTTTTTAATCAAAGACATGTAGCAGAATAACTTTCGCGCTCAAATGTATAGGAAATTTTACTTTATTTGAAAAATGTCAGCACAGAAAGTCAAAAAAGTCATTTTTTTAACAAAATTCATGTCTTTTTTTATGAATATAATAAAAACGAAAACTCGCAGCAGCAATCAAATAGCACCAAAAGAAAGCTGTATTCGTGACGAGAAAAGGAGGTAAAATTCATTTAGGTGGTAGGTTGTATGACCAAGCAATAAACCGTGAACGCTGCAGTGGTCTGAATGGAAAAAAAGGCTCTGGTCCTTAAAGGGACGAACAGGCCGAACATGGCCGCGATGTTCGGGTGTTCGAGCCGAACTCCGAACATAATGGAAGTCAATGGGGACCCGAACTTTCGTGCTTTGTAAAGCCTCCTTACATGCTACATACCCCAAATTTACAGGGTATGTGCACCTTGGGAGTGGGTACAAGAGGAAAATTTTTTTTAGCAAAAAGAGCTTATAGTTTTTGAGAAAATCGATTTTAAAGTTTCAAAGGGAAAACTGTCTTTTAAATGCGGGAAATGTCTGTTTTCTTTGCACAGGTAACATGCTTTTTGCCGCCATGCAGTCATAAATGTAATACAGCAGCTGTACCTGGAGGTGAGATTTCCACATTTAGGATACCCTGTTCACTGCCACACCTCCCCAGCCCCCAATCCCTCCAGCCCTCTCATTCTGCCTTAGTGCCAGTGCACTCCAAATAGCACTAGCATATAAACACTCAGCGCTTGTAGAAGTGATTTTCAGAGCAATTCAAGGCATGTGCAGAGCGATTTTTCTAATCACGCCTCGCGATTTTTGGTGTACCACTTTTTATTTTTTGTTACAGTAAAGCTGTAACCAAACAGCTTCTGTAACAAACATGCTTTTCAGAGCGATTTTCCACTTTCCTATACTTAAAGAGACACTGAAGCGAAAAAAAAATATATGATATAATGAATTGGTTGTGTGCTATGAATAATTACTAGAAGATTAGCAGCAAAGAAAATATTCTCATATTTTTATTTTCAGGTATATAGTGTTTTTTTCTAACATTGCATCATTCTCTAATATGTGCAGATTACACGACGCTCTGCATTCAAAATGATTCTTTCAGAGCAGTCTGTGAAGTAATGACCTCTCCTCCTGGCAGATAAAAAGAAAACTGTTCACTTACAGTTGAGATAATAAAAGTCAGAAGACAGCCCTCTCCACGACTTTGAAAGTCGTAGAGATTAATGGCTTTTTTGCATACAGATAGCAACTGGAGTTTCTCAACTCTTCCTGTACTGGAAACAATTACACTGATGTATCTGAGCTTAATGTTTTATTTCTTAGCTGTGCTACACATACCAATCATAATATCATAATTTTTTTTTCGCTTCAGTGTCTCTTTAACATTGAGGCTGAATCGTCTCAGAAATCAGCAAAAATGCTGCAGGACCCGCGGTTGCGTTTGGGAAAAAATCACATTGCTCTGGTGTGCTCCATCCCATTCAAATACATTAGCCAAGCGCTTTTCAAAGCACTGGCAACTTTAAAAGAGCTCAGAAGCGCTCTTGGTGTGCACCAGCCCTTACTCTGGGGTACACAGGCAATCTTCACTTACTCACCTATGTGATCTCCATGTCCCGTCATCTGTGCCCATAAATAGGTGGGAGGGTGGTGGGTTGGGAGAAGGATGGAATGTCTTATTTGACGTTGTTGTTCTTGATTATGATCAATGTTGTATTATTTCAATGTTATTTTATAAAACATCATTATTTATACCTTTATTTATACACTCAAAGGTTTTTCCCAGATGTGGCAAACCAATCGATCACTCTATGATCAGATTTTGATTAAATTGTTTTCCACACCGCTATTCAATTTTAGCAGGCAATCTATTGAAAATCAATCAAACCGTAGTGTTGCGCTGATGGATGCAGTGCAGTGCTATGACCCATGGACTGACCACCTGCCCCACCGCCAATCAACAGAAAGTTTCCGTCTTGTCTGATCGATAATTCTGATTGTTTTTCGTATTATCTATCAAAATTTGATTGACATGTTGGGCTAATAGATTTCTGGCAGATTCGGAACTGTAGTGAAAATAATGTAATGAATAAAAGTGCCTATTTTTTTTACAATGTTCATTTATAAATGATTCTGTTTGGGCCTTTCTTCACTTGTCGGTTTTTCTGTGCGTCAGTTTTTTTCATGAGTTGCCTGACAGTTTTGCATTGCTGTCAGTTGTTTTTCTGCTTATAAAAATGCATTCAAGTTTGAACTAGTCCATTGATTAACATTGGTTTCAGTTTTCCTGTGTAGAAAATGCACAGAAAAACTGATGAGTGGAGACAGGCCCTTAGTGTTTATTTCATTTTAAACAATACCAGTTGCCTGGCAGTCCTGCTGATCTCTTTGCCTTCAGCAAACAAGCATGCAGCAAATCGAGTCACACTTCAGTCAGAGCACTTGATCTGCATGCTTGTTCAGGATCTATGGCTAAAAGTATTAGAGGCAGAGGATCAGCAGGACAGCCAGGCAATCTGCATTGTTTAAAAAGGAAATAAATATGACAGCCTCCATATCACACTCACTTCAGGTTCCCTTTAAGGATACCAGAGCCGAAACTATTAGGAGAATCAGGGAGTGCAGGCATGTATGGGAACCTGTCCTGATGGCCACCGCTCTCCCCGTTCTCCTCTTCCCCCCCCCCCCCCCCCCCTTCTTCTTACCTAAAGGCAGCCTCTTTCGGTTACCGGAGTCTGGTCTTACTGAGCAGGTGCAAGCCTGGCTTGCACGCGTCCCTCAGTGCGCAACCGCAGCCAGGAGCGCTCTGTGCATGTTGTAATCGTGATATAGGTAAGGAGGGGTGCAGAGGAGAAAGGGGTGCGGTGGCCATCAGGACAGGTCCCCCTACATGCCTGCTCCACCCCATTTCCCCTAATAGTTTCATCCCTGGTATCCTTTAGGGAGTAAACCTGCTAATGTTTGACTTTCTACTAACCAGCTGTTTTGTCTTCCAGGGCAAGTTCAAAGAGTTGGGTCTCTCTAACTTCGCTTCCTGGGAGGTGATGGAGGTCTACTGCATCTGCAAACAGAATAACTGGGTGTTGCCCACTGTCTACCAGGTACCCCTGCATGCTAACCTGTGTGCTGCCCACTGTGTACCAGGTACCCCCATGCTAGCCTGTGTGCTGCCCACTATACCAGGTACCCCCCCATGCTAACCTGTATGCTGTCCACTATGTACCAGGTACCCCCCCCCCCCTATGCTAACCTGTGTGCAGCCTACTGTGTACCAGGTACCCCCCATGCTAACCTGTGTGATGCCCACTGTGTACTAGGTACCCCCCCCCCCCCATGCTTTCCTTTTAAGCAATACCAGTTGCCTGGCTGCCCTGCTGATCTATTTGGCTGAAGTAGTGGCTGAATCACACCAGTAACAAGCATGCAGCTAATCTTGACATACCTGTCAAAATTGTCAGAAAAACCTGATCTGCTGCATGCTTGTTCAGGGGCTATGGCTGAAGGTATTAGAGGCAGAGGATCAGCAGGATAGACAGGCAACTGGTATTGCTTAAATGGAAATAAATATGGCAGCCTCCATACACCTCTCTCTACAGTTCTCCTTTAAGTACCCCCCCCCCCCCCTTCCTCATTTGATGTATGGCCACTTCAGTTCCTCAGACAGTATCAGAAAATCCTGATATCTTTGTCTGACCAGCCAGGTCTCTGATGCTTCCTGTCAGGTGACACGTCATGTGATCCTTGGTGGTGGCCTTTGTGTGTCACTAATGGTAATTGTTGTGTTCCCAGGGCATGTACAACGCCACCACGCGACAGGTAGAGACAGAGCTGCTCCCCTGCCTGCGACAGCTCGGGATCCGCTTCTACGCATACAACCCGCTGGCAGGTGAGCGGATCACTGGAGAACCGTGTATTGTCCAGAGACACCAACACTGCTGAGGCTTCTATACATGATAGACTATTATCAGTGGGAAGTGTATCTCAGTGATTGTGTCATCCAGCAGAATACTGGCAGGCAGTGACAGTTCATGTATGCTTGTCTCAGTCAAGCTGCATGTACTGTGCTGTGGTAAGGAGAGGAGAGGCTGCATGTACTGTCCTATGGAGAGGGGAGGAGATGCAGGAGGCTGCATGTACTGTACTATGGAGAGGGGAGGAGATGCAGGAGGCAGCATGTGTTGTCCTATGGAGAGGGGAGGAGAGGCAGGAGGCTGCATGTACTGCCCTATGGAGAAGGGAGGGTGAGGCAGGAGGCTGCATGTACTATCCTACGGAGAGGGGAAGAGATGCAGGAGGCTGCATGTACTGTCCTATGGAGAGGGGAGGAGAGGCAGGGGGCTGCACGTACTGTGCTATGGAGATGGGAGGAGAAGAGAGGGGTGGCAGGAGGCTGCATGTGTTGTCGTATGGAGAGGGAAGGAGAGGCAGGAGGCTGCATGTGTTGTCCTATGGAGAGGGGAGAGGAGGCAGGAGGCTGCATGTACTGTCCTGTGGAGAGGGGAGGAGATGCAGGAGGCTGCATGTACTGTCCTATGGAGAGGGGAGGCAGGAGGCTGCATGTACTATCCTATGGAGAGGGGAGGAGATGCAGGAGGCTGCATGTACTGTCCCATGGAGAGGGTAGGAGAGGCAGTAGGCTGCATGTACTGTCCTATGGAGAGGGGAGGAGAGGCAGGAGGCTGCATGTACTGTCCTATGGAGAGGGGAGGGGAGGCAGGAGGCTGCATGTACTAAGCTATGGAGAGGAGAGGGGAGGGGAGGCAGGAGGCTGCATGTACTAAGCTATGGAGAGGGGAGGAGAGGAGAGGCCGGAGGCTGCATGTACTGTGCAATGGAGTGGGGAGCAGAGGCAGGAGGCTGCATGTACTACGTCCTGTGGAGAGGGGAGGGGAGGCAGGAGGCTGCATGTACTAAGCTATGGAGAGGGGAGGAGAGGAGAGGCCGGAGGCTGCATGTACTGTCCTATGGAGAGGGGAGGAGAGGCAGGAGGCTGCATGTACTGTCCTATTGAGATGGGAGGAGAGGCAGGAGGCTGTCCTATGGAGAGGGGATGAGAGGCAGGAGGCTGCATGCACTGTCCTATAGAGAGGGGAGGAGAGGCAGGAGGCTGCATGTACTGTCCTATGGAGAGAGGAGGAGAGGTAGGAGGCTGCATGTACTGTCCTATGGAGAGAGGGGGGGGGGGGGGTGCAGGAGGCTGCATGTACTGTCCTATGTAGAGAGGAGGAGAGGTAGGAGGCTGCATGTACTGTCCTATGGAGAGAGGAGTAGAGGCAGGAGGCTGCATGTACTGTCCTATGGAGAGGGGAGGAGAGGCAGGAGGTAGCACGTGTTGTCCTATTGGGAGGGGAGGAGAGGCGAGGCAACAGGCTGCATGTACTATCCTATGGAGAGGGGAGGAGAGGCAGGAGGCTGCATGTACTGTCCTATTGAGAGGGGAGGAGAGGCAGGAGGCTGTCCTATGGAGAGGGGATGAGAGGCAGGAGGCTGCATGCACTGTCCTATAGAGAGGGGAGGAGAGGCAGGAGGCTGCATGTACTGTCCTATAGAGAGAGCAGGAGAGGTAGGAGGCTGCATGTACTGCGCTATGGAGAGGGGAGGAGAGGCTGCATGTAATGCGCTAGGGAGAGGGGAGGAGAGGCCGGAGGCTGCATGTACGGTGCTATGGAGAGGGGAGGAGATGCTGCATGTACTGCCCTATGGAGAGGAGAGGGGAGGAAAGGCAGGGAGCATGTACTATCCTATGGAGAGGGGAGGCAGGAGGCTGCATGTACTGTCCTATGGAAAGGGGAGGAGAGGCAGAAGGCTGCATGTACTGTCCTATGGAGAGGGGAGGAGAGGCCGGAGGCTGCATGTACTGTCCTATGGAGAGAGCAGGAGAGGTAGGAGGCTGCATGTACTGTCCTATGGAGAGGGGGGGGGGATGCAGGAGGCTGCATGTACTGTCCTATGTAGAGAGGAGGAGAGGCAGGAGGCTGCATGTACTGTCCTATGGAGAGGGGAGGAGAGGCAGGATGCTGCATGTACTTTCCTATGGAGAGAGGAGGAGAGGTAGGAGGCTGCATATACTGTCCTATGGAGAGAGGAGGAGAGGCAGGAGGCTGCATGTACTGTGCGATGGGGAGGAGAGGCAGGGAGCATGTACTGTCCTATGTAGAGGGAAGGAGAGGCTGCATGTACTGCGCTATGGAGAGGGGAGGAGAGGCTGCATGTAATGCGCTAGGGAGAGGGGAGGAGAGGCCGGAGGCTGCATGTACGGTGCTATGGAGAGGGGAGGAGATGCTGCATGTACTGCCCTATGGAGAGGAGAGGGGAGGAAAGGCAGGGAGCATGTACTATCCTATGGAGAGGGGAGGCAGGAGGCTGCATGTACTGTCCTATGGAAAGGGGAGGAGAGGCAGAAGGCTGCATGTACTGTCCTATGGAGAGGGGAGGAGAGGCCGGAGGCTGCATGTACTGTCCTATGGAGAGAGCAGGAGAGGTAGGAGGCTGCATGTACTGTCCTATGGAGAGGAGAGGAGAGCCAGGAGACTGCATGCACTGCCCTATGGAGAGGGGAGGGAGAGGCAAGCGGTCCCTTGCAAGCAGGCTTTGGGTCTGCATTGAATTTATGAACAGTCTTTCTGCTTGTTTCCAGGGGGTCTTCTGACAGGGAAATACCATTATGAGGACAAGGAGAAGGATCAGGCACCGAGCAGATTCTTTGGGAACAGCTGGGCTGAAGCCTACAGGAACAGGTGATCCGCATCTCCTCTCTGGACTCTCCCCTTGCACAACAGCTTAGAACTTTGTTTTATAGCTCAGAGTTACCCCAGCAAGCAGCAAAGCAGCAGTAATAGTCCCGTCATAGAGGATCTTGTCCCAGTTAAAGTGGCCCTGAACTGAAACAAAAAAAAAAGAGGAACCAGCGCCCTGCAGCTGCCCTGTGCTCGCGCTGTCACAAAGTGTTTCTCCAGTCCCCCACAGCGACCCTCTTCTGGCCAGCCGACTGGCAAGTCAACGGGCCACTGTGCATGTGCTACTCTGGCCATGTGCATCCTCGATCACTCTGTGCTTGCGCAGTAGACCTTTTTCGCACTGCGTATGCGCAGAGTGCTCCCATACACAGGAGCGTGATCAGGTGGCGCGTGGACCCTGGCCATGCATCAAATCTAAACTACGGAGCTGTGGGGAACCAGAGGATCATTCAGTGACCCCCCCCCCCGGGCACAGGACGGCTGCGGGGGGCTAGTAGAAGCCAGGTAAGTGAAACTTGCTTATTTTTTATTGTTTTAGTTTAGGTTCACTTTAAAGCAGACCTGAACGCAGAAATTCCTTGCTGCTCTAAAATATAAGCAACAGCATAATAACCTTTAAAGAGAACCCGAGGTGGGTTTGAAGAATATTATCTGCATACAGAGGCTGGATCTGCCTATACAGCCCAGCCTCTGTTGCTATCCCAAACCCCCCTAAGGTCCCCCTGCACTCTGCAATCCCTCATAAATCACAGCCACGCTGCTGACAAACAGCTTGTCAGAGCTGGCTGTGTTTATCTCTATAGTGTCAGTCTGCTGCTCTCCCCGCCTCCTGCAGAACTCCAGTCCCCGCCTGCATCCCTTCCCTCCCTGCTGATTTGAGGGAAGGGACGGGGGCAGGGACCGGAGCTATGCAGGAGGTGGGGGAGCAGCTGAGACTGACACAACAGATGTAAACACAGCCTCACAGCACGGCTGTGATTTATGAGGGATTGCAGAGTGCAGGGGGACCTTAGTGGGGTTTGGTATAGCAACAGAGGCTGGGCTGTATAGGCAGATCCAGCCTCTGTATGCAGATAACATTCTTTAAACCCACCTTGGGTTCTCTTTAAAGAAGAACAGTTCTTTGTTACAGCTAACATAACTCCTGCAATAAATGTGCAGTGTGTCTACTTCCTGCTTTCATGGAACCAAACAAAGGGTTAACATCCTGTGTTTAGATATCAGCTGCTATGCCAAGGACTGTCGAGATTCCGGAGCTGGCACAGCTGAGAGATCGAATTACAGCTTGTGATTAGCCACAGATGGGGAATTAGACAGGGTAAACTCTCTAAATACATACAGGGTGCATTTTTCTCTGTTTTCCTTCTGTCCTGTGCAAGAGTTCAGGTCCACGTTAAGGCTTCTTTCCCACCAGGACGTTGCGTTTAGGAGAAGTTATGGTCGCATAACGTGCCCCTAACGCAATGCCTAGTGGTGTTGGAGCAGGACGCTACCAAGAGCCGCGTTAGAAGCAGCTCTTGGTGCGCCTGTGGGATGCACTGCGGAGACCACGTGAGCGGAGCTCTCCGCATCACGTGGTCCCGCCAGCCAATCAGCGGCCGCTCCTGGATGTAAACACTGCAAGTGCAGTGAATATAAAGTAGCCATGTGCCTGGCTACGTAGCGGCCTCTCCCCGCCTCCTCTCCGCCCACAAAATAAATAAAAACACCCATACTGAGCATGTGCAAACAGTCTAACGCGGCTTAAGCCGCTAGAACGCACAGCATGCTGCACTTCAAACGAACGTGCAGCGTTACTGTGTAACGCAACATGGGCACTGTGAACAGCCCATTGATTTTTCATTGCTGTGAGTTGGGCTGCGTTACAGGCTGCTCTAACCTGCGCCTGTATCCTCCCACTGTGAAAGCAGCCTAAAGGCAGGAGGGTGACTCTGTGTTCCTGACGAAGCTGCAGGTCACGCAAAATTCCCTGCACTTAAAGTGAACGCAAGCTGAAGCTTCAGTCAAAAGGGAAATGCCTAAGAAGAGGCAGGCCTCTGGATCCTAGTATAGAGGCTTCCCGAGTCCTCCTCGCTCCTGTCGCCGCTTCCTGGGACACTCCAGAAGATCTGGGCAGCGTCCGTCTTTAACCACTTGCCGACCGCCTACTTCATATTGGCGGCGGCAAAGTGGCAGCCCCAGGACCACGTAACGCAGAATGGCGTCGGGTCCTGGGGGAGGGGATTGCGGGCGATCGCGCGCGCGGACTGCGCGCGCATCGCCGGCATTAGGCTCCGCCCACATGTGACGTCAACCCGCCGGCCAATCAGCAGCGCCGGCGGGTTGCAACTTTTTGAAATGGCCAATTGAAAGTGTATAATACGCTTTGTTAGGTAAACAAAGCGTATTATACACGCTGCCTCCTCCCTGGTGGTCACAGCGCTCGATCGACCACCAGAGAGGAAGGCAGCACTGTGAGTCCAAATGCCAGCACACTGATCCTGCCCCCCCTGCACACTAATCGCCCACAGCACCCATCAGACCCCCCCCTGCCCACCCCCTGACAGCACTGTTTGCACCCAATCACCCCCCTAATCACCTATCAATCACCCCCTGTCACTAACTGTCAACGCTATCTTTTAGATCAGGTCCTAAACTTCCCCCTGGAGGCGCCTGATCACCCCCCCACACCCTCAGATCCTCCCCAGACCCCCCCCCAGACCTCCCCCCCCCCTGTACTGTATACAGCTATTCTCTGTAATCACCTGTCAATCACCTGTCAATCACCCATCGATCACCCCCTGTCATCACCTGTCACTGCCACCCATCAGATTAGACCCTAACCTGCCCTTTGCGGGCATCTGATCACCCACCCACACGCTCAGATCGCCCACAGGCCCACCCTCATAACACCTACCAAGTGCATTGTTTACATCTTTTCTCTCCTCTAAACACCTACTGATCACCCATCAATCACCCATCAATCACCCCCTGTCACTACCTGTCACTGCTACCCATCAGATCAGTCCCTAATCTGCCCCTTTTGGGCACCCAATCACCCGCCCACCCCCTCAGATTGCCCTGAGACCCCCTCTGATCAACTTGCCAGTGCATTGCTTGCATATATTCTACCCTGTAATTACCTTCTGATCACCTATCAATCACCCCGTCACCCCCTGTCACTGCTACCCATCAGATTAGACCCTAATCTGCCCCTTGCGGGCACCCAATCACCCACCCGAACCCTCAGATCGCCCACAGACCCCCCGCCAGTGCATTGCTTGCTTATTTTCTCCTCTGTAATTACCTATCAATCACCCCGTCACCACCTGTCACTGCAGGCTCCTGATCACCCTCCCCCCTGCCCTTATATCTCCCTCTGATCACTCCACCCTGCCCTAGATCACCCCCCTGCCATTGTGTATATCTAATCTCCTGTCTGTAACGCTTGATTGTGCTTTGATTGGCTCCAATTGTCTCAATTGCCCTGTGACTGACTTAGATTGTCCCGTGATTGGTTTTTGATTGTCCTGTGATTGGCTTCGATTGTGCTGTGATTGGCTTCGATTGTCCCGTGATTGGCTTCGATTGTCCCGTGATTGGCTTCGATTGTCCCGTGATTGGCTTCGATTGTGCTGTGATTGGCTTCGATTGTCCCGTGATTGGCTTCGATTGTCCCGTGATTGGCTTCGATTGTCCCGTGATTGGTTTTCGATTGTATTGTGATTGGCTTCGATTGCCCCGCGATTGGCTTTGATTGCGCTGACTGGCTGTGATTGCCCTCTAATCACTCTTATTGGCTCTAATTGTGTTGTAATTGCCTTGATTGCCCTCTGATTGTCTGTGATTGTTTCTGATTGCCCCCATTGCTGTCTGATTGCCCCCTGATTCCCCCCCCCCCCCCCGGTCACTATCCTAGTGATCTAAAAATAGTGTTTTTAGTATCACTAGTGTTAACAGTTAGGCCAGTTAGCTAGGCCCCTGTGTTAGTGTCAGTTAGCGCTCAGCCCACCGCACCACAGTCACTAATTAGTCGCTGATTAGCGTCATCACTGTCGCTAATCAGCATTGGTACTATATAGTATCTGTAAGTGATCATTACTGATCGCACACAGATCTATATTGGGGTCATTAGGATCCACTAAAAACGCAGTGTTTGCCGATCAGGCCTGATCGTTCGCCTGCACTTGCGTTCAGCCTGCCCCACCGCAGTGACAGAATTTTTTTTCTGATCACTGCAAAAAACACTGTACAATAGCTGTGGCACTGTAAAGATCAGTTTTGATTTTTTTTTTTCCAAAACTCAGTGACCACAGCTTTCTGCTCCGCAAGTACTCCCTTTTGCTAGGTAGGTGCTCTTTTTCCTGGGTAGTCTCAGAGGAATACCCCCTAAATTTAGCAGCCCACCATGGCAAGAAAGGGGTATTCCGATGATGAGGTTCTCAGGTACATGGCCCAGTCGGATGAGGACGATTGGGACATCTCATCCGACGAATCTTCTGGGTCAGAGTACGAACCTGTGGACAGCAGTGGCTCGCTGACCGATAGCGATAACGAGGTTGAGGTCCCGGCTAGAGCCAGGCGTACCACACCCCATGTCACTGGACCGCAGGTGGCGCAGGATCTGCCTCAAGGGCAGCAGAGTGGTGCTAGCGCTGGTCTGAGGTTTCATGGTGAGGCATACACCAGCAGCGCAGCATCTCCTGGACCTGGCACCAGTACTTCCGTAGACCCTGGTGAAGTGGTGAGCACCAGAAGGGAAGTTGAAACTGGTTCGGTGGCACGTGCATTAAGACCCGAGTCGCAGCCACCAAGAAAACGGGCCCGTACTACCCATAGTCTTCCAGAGGTGCTGGCAAATCCCAATTGGCAATCCCCTGGTTCCGCCGCACCCGTACTGCCCCCTTTCACCGCCCAGTCTGGAGTCCAGGTGGAGACAGATAATCTAGTAACGGCCCTAGACTTTTTTCATCTGTTCTTCACCGAGGATCTCTACGACTTAATTGTGGCTGAGACCAACCGTTATGCCACACAATACATCACCGACAACCCGAATAAGTACTATTCCCAGGCTTACCGGTGGAAACCACTCCAAGTTTCCGAACTTAAAACTTTTTTGGGCCTTCTCCTTAACATGGGTCTAGTCAAATTGAATGTATTGCGGTCTTATTGGTCTACGCGCCCAATATATCACCTGCCCATGTTCTCTGCTATCATGTCCAGGACACGGTTTGAGATGATCCTGCGCTTCCTGCACTTCAATGACAACACAACCTGTCATCGGAGTGACCACCCTGCTTATGACCGGCTCCACAAAATTCGGCCCCTCATAGACCACATGTCATCAAAATTTGCAGATGCTTATACCCCTGAACAGCACATTTGTGTAGACGAGTCCCTCATACATTTTACCGGGCGCCTTGGCATCAAACAGTACATCCCAAGCAAGCGCGCCCGGTATGGGGTGAAACTGTATAAGCTCTGTGAAAGGGCCACAGGCTATACTTATGGTTTTAGGGTCTATGAGGGAAAAGACTCAAAATTGGAGCCGGTCGGATGCCCTGACTACCTGGGGAGCAGTGGCAAGATTGTGTGGGACTTGGTGTCACCTTTGTTCCAGGAGGGGTACCATCTTTATGTGGACAACTTCTACACAAGTGTGGCCCTCTATCAGCATTTAAAGATAGAAGGGATCCGCTGCTGTGGCACCGTGCGGCCTAGTCGCCGGGGCTTCCCCCAACGGCTCGTTAGTACCCGGCTTGCACGGGGGGAGAGGGCTGCCTTGTGTACAGATGACCTGCTCGCGGTGAAATGGAAGGACAAGAGGGACGTTTACCTTCTGTCCACCATTCACACAGACACGACAGTCCAAATTCAACGGGCAACTGAGGTCACTGAAAAACCTCTCGCCGTCCACGACTATAATGCTTACATGGGAGGGGTGGACTTCAATGACCAGATGTTAGGGCCCTATTTAGTTTCCCGCAAAACCAGACGCTGGTATAAAAAAGTGTCTGTTTATCTAATTCAATTGGGTATTTACAACAGCTTTGTTCTCTACAGTAAGGCTGGGAGAACTGGAGCGTTCCTTAAATTCCAGGAAGACATCGTTATGGAACTCCTGTATCCAGGAGGTGCCGTGGCCCAACCCCAAAATGCAGTTAGCCGGCTGCATGAAAGGCACTACGCCTTTCCCATTCCGTGTGGCCCAAATCAACGCACCCCAAGAAAACGTTGTCGTGTCTGCAGCAGGGCTGGAACAAGGCGTGACACCTCTGTTTACTGTCCCATGTGTCCTGACCAGCCTGGTCTATGCCTAGGGGAGTGTTTCCAGAGGTATCATGAGCAGATACACTTTTAGAGAGTAGGGAACTCCAAACATAGCAGTAGGCACACAAGGGTCTCTGTGCTATTTCACACTGGCGTGATGCGTTAGGGAAAATTGCCTAGCGAAAGTCACACTTTGCGGTCCCCCCCCTACGCCGGAAGTGCTTGACTTAACGCTAGTGCATGCCTACTGCCTACGTTACTGGGTGGCTTCTGTGGCAATTTGGGTCGGCCTGGAAGTCATGTTAGTCTACGGCGACGCAGTTACTTACTAGGCCGAATGCGATTACTGTCGAATGCTACTCTAGCGGTATTCTCTGAAGGTCTGTTTGGGGCGATGCGGTGCGCGCGACCCACCGGATACGCCAATATGCAGTGTGAACCCAGACATCAGGTTTCCAGAGACCCTAATACACAGTGCTGCCAGAAACCTCTCCTTTCACTTGGGACAAAGTGCATAATGTACTTCGCCACATCTCTGTGCGATTTGCACTTTGCATATTGTCCCATGGGGGACGAGAGGTTTGTCCTCAGAAAGGTAAGAAAAAAAAAAAACAAATAAAAAAAACAGGTAAGCAAAAAAGTTAATGTTTGGTTCCCAATGTTAATGTTTGGGTTAAAAATGTTCATTAAAGTTTATAAAAGTTGATGTTAATGAAGTTATTGCTTTGCTGCTTGCTTGTTTTTTTTGTGTGTGTTTTTCTCTCTTTTTTCCATCCTTTACCCTTCCAGGTGGACCGACCGACCGACCAACCAGCTGCAGCACTGATGGTGCATCCTGACAGAAGCATTGTGTGTCTGTCAGATTACACACAAGTCGGTGCATGCAGCGCTGCAGGACGAGATTTCTCCTCTGCAGTAAAAAAGATACGTTTGCCGAGGCATATGAGCTGAGGGGTGGTGTTGGAGCTCCTATGCTTTGGCAAGCACTTTGTATCAAAAAAGAACTCTGGCAATGATTTGTTCATCCACATCGATCGGTGTGAATGGATAAATCGGCTTTGCCAGGGCATACGAGCTGAGTGGGTGGACGTTTTTGGGTGGCAGCTCCTATGTCCTGGCAGACGCCTTCCCCTCTTTTTTTTCACATTTTTTTGGCAGATATTTTTTCATCCACATTGATTGATTGATTGACTGTCATTTTTCCTTTCAGCCCAGAGTGCAGTACCCGTATGCCCAAAATAAGGAGTATAGCAGAAACTCCTAATACTGGCCATACATGTAATGATTGCAGAGACCCTAAAATGCCAGGACAGACCCCACGAATGATGCCATTTTGGAAAGAGGACACCCCAAAGTATTACGTGAGGTGCATGGTGAGTTCATAGAATATTTTATTTTTTTGTCACAAGTTAGCAGAAATTGTTGTATGTTTTTTTTCACAAAATGTCATTTTCCGCTCACTTATGACAAAAAAATTTTTTTTCTATGAGCTCACCATGCCCCTCATGGAATACCTTGGGGTGTCTTCTTTCCAAAATGGGGTCATTTGTGGGCTTTGTTCACGGTCCTGGCATGTGGGGGGGTTGCTAAATTGTGAGCACCCCTGTAAAGCCTAAAGGTGCTCATTGGACTTTGGGCCCCTTTGCGCAACTAGGCTGCTAAAAAAGTGTCACACATGAGGTATCGCTGTACTCAGGAGAAGTAGTATAATGTGTTTTGGGGTGTATTTTTACACATACCCATGCTGGGTGGGAGAAATATCTCTGTAAATCACAATTTTTTAATTTTTTTACACACAATTGTCCATTTACAGAGATATTTCTCCCACCCAGCATGGGTATGTGTAGAAATACACCGCAAAACAAATTATACTACTTCTCCTGAGTACGGGGATACCTCATGTGTGGCACTTTTTTGCACCTTAACTGCGCTAAGGGGCCCAAAGTCCAATGAGTACCTTTAAGATTTCACAGGTCATTTTGCGACATTTGGTTTCAAGACTACTCCTCACGGTTTAGGGCCCCTAAAATCCCAGGGCAGTATAGGAACCCCACAAGTGACCCCATTTTAGAAAGGAGACACCCCAAGGTATTTACTTAGGAGTATGGTGAGTTCATAGAAGATTTTATTTTTTTGTCACAAGTTAGCGGAAATTGATTTTAATTGTTTTTTTTCACAAAGTGTCATTTTCCGCTAACTTGTGACAAAAAATAAAATCTTCTATGAACTCACCATACTCCTAACTGAATACCTTGGGGTGTCTTCTTTCTAAAATGGGGTCACTTGTGGGGTTCCTATACTGCCCTGGCATTTTAGGGGCCCTAAACCGTGAGGAGTAGTCTTGAAACCAAATTTCGCAAAATGACCTGTGAAATCCTAAAGGTACTCATTGGACTTTGGGCCCCTTAGCGCAGTTGGGGTGCAAAAAAGTGCCACACATGTGGTATCGCCGTACTTAGGAGAAGTAGTATAATGTGTTTTGGGGTGTATTTTTACACATACCCGTGCTGGGTGGGAGAAATATCTCTGTAAATCACAATTTTTTAATTTTTTTACACACAATTGTCCATTTACAGAGATATTTCTCCCACCCAGCATGGGTATGTGTAGAAATACACCGCAAAACAAATTATACTACTTCTCCTGAGTACGGGGATACCTCATGTGTGGCACTTTTTTGCACCTTAACTGCGCTAAGGGGCCCAAAGTCCAATGAGTACCTTTAAGATTTCACAGGTCATTTTGCGACATTTGGTTTCAAGACTACTCCTCACGGTTTAGGGCCCCTAAAATCCCAGGGCAGTA
The DNA here is from genome assembly GCF_040937935.1 of Hyperolius riggenbachi. Classification (NCBI taxonomy): domain Eukaryota; kingdom Metazoa; phylum Chordata; class Amphibia; order Anura; family Hyperoliidae; genus Hyperolius; species Hyperolius riggenbachi. The sequence continues at coordinate 357,185,554 of NC_090651.1, read as the reverse complement.
TAGGAACCCCACAAGTGACCCCATTTTAGAAAGGAGACACCCCAAGGTATTTAGTTAGGAGTATGGTGAGTTCATAGAAGATTTTATTTTTTTGTCACAAGTTAGCGGAAATTGATTTTAATTGTTTTTTTTCACAAAGTGTCATTTTCCGCTAACTTGTGACAAAAAATAAAATCTTCTATGAACTCACCATACTCCTAACTGAATACCTTGGGGTGTCTTCTTTCTAAAATGGGGTCACTTGTGGGGTTCCTATACTGCCCTGGCATTTTAGGGGCCCTAAACCGTGAGGAGTAGTCTTGAAACCAAATTTCGCAAAATGACCTGTGAAATCCTAAAGGTACTCATTGGACTTTGGGCCCCTTAGCGCAGTTGGGGTGCAAAAAAGTGCCACACATGTGGTATCGCCGTACTCAGGAGAAGTAGTATAATGTGTTTTGGGGTGTATTTTTACACATACCCATGCTGGGTGGGAGAAATATCTCTGTAAATCACAATTTTTTAATTTTTTTACACACAATTGTCCATTTACAGAGATATTTCTCCCACCCAGCATGGGTATGTGTAAAAATACACCGCAAAACAAATTATACTACTTCTCCTGAGTACGGGGATACCTCATGTGTGGCACTTTTTTGCACCTTAACTGCGCTAAGGGGCCCAAAGTCCAATGAGTACCTTTAAGATTTCACAGGTCATTTTGCGACATTTGGTTTCAAGACTACTCCTCACGGTTTAGGGCCCCTAAAATCCCAGGGCAGTATAGGAACCCCACTAGTGACCCCATTTTAGAAAGAAGACATCCCAAGGTATTCAGTTAGGAGTATGGTGAGTTCATAGAAGATTTTATTTTTTGTCACAACTTAGCGGAAAATGACACTTTGTGAAAAAAAACAATTAAAATCAATTTCCGCTAACTTGTGACAAAAAAATAAAATCTTCTATGAACTCACCATACTCCTAACGGAATACCTTTGGGTGTCTTCTTTCTAAAATGGGGTCACTTGTGGGGTTCCTATACTTCCCTGGGATTTTAGGGGCCCTAAACCGTGAGGAGTAGTCTTGAAACCAAATGTCGTAAAATGACCTGTGAAATCCTAAAGGTACTCATTGGACTTTGGGCCCCTTAGCGCAGTTGGGGTGCAAAAAAGTGCCACACATGTGGTATCGCCGTACTCAGGAGAAGTAGTATGATGTGTTTCGGGGTGTATTTTTACACATACCCATGCTGAGTGGGAGAAATATCTCTGTAAATGGACAATTGTGTGTAAAAAAATCAAAAAATTGTGATTTACAGAGATATTTCTCCCACCCAGCATGGGTATGTGTAAAAATACACCCCAAAACACATTATACTACTTCTCCTGAGTACGGCGATACCACATGTGTGGCACTTTTTTGCAGCCTAACTGCGCTAAGGGGCCCTAAGTGCAATGAGCACCTTTAGGCTTTACAGGGGTGCTTACAATTTAGCACCCCCCAAAATGCCAGGACAGTAAACACACCCCATAAATGACCCCATTTTGGAAAGTAGACACTTCAAGGTATTCAGAGAGGAGCATAGTGAGTCCGTGGCAGATTTCATTTTTTTTTGTCGCAAGTTAGAAGAAATGGAATTTTTTTTTTCCCTTTTTTTTTGTCACAAAATGTCATTTTCCGCTAACTTGTGACAAAAAATAAAATCTTCTATGAACTCACTATGCCTCTCAGTGAATACTTTGGGATGTCTTCTTCCCAAAATGGGGTCATTTGGGGGATATTTATACTATCCTGGAATTTTAGCCCCTCATGAAACATGACAGGGGGTCAGAAAAGTCGGAGATGCTTCAAAATGGCAAAATTCACTTTTTGCACCATAGTTTGTAAACGCTATAACTTTTACCCAAACCAATAAATATACACTGAATGGGTTTTTTTTAATCAAAAACATGTTTGTCCATATTTTTCGCGCTGCATGTATACAGAAATTTTACTTTATTTGAAAAATGTCAGCACAGAAAGTTAAAAAAATCATTTTTTTGCCAAAATTCATGTCTTTTTTGATGAATATAATAAAAAGTAAAAATCACAGGAGCAATCAAATAGCATCAAAAGAAAGCTATATTAGAGAGAAGAAAAGGAGGTAAAATTCATTTAGGTGGTAGGTTGTATGACCGAGCAATAAACCGTGAAAGCTGCAGTGGTCTGAATGGAAAAAAAGGCTCTGGTCCTTAAGGGGTTTTATGACTGCAGTCCTTAAGTGGTTAAGTATGAGCGTGGTTGTGCTGCACCTGCTGTGTTCTCCCCAGGCTCTTTTAGCCAGGTGCTCCACCCTGCTAGTTTTGGTGAGCACCCGGCTGTTATCAGCTCACCTCCTCCTCTGCTGTAGGCATAGTTGCTCACAGAAGCACCGGCCCTGCATTCTCTCATCTCGCTCCACCCGGGTACTTTTTCACGTCACCCGGCTGGAAATAATTTTTGGGGAGAACTCTGACCTGTGCGAGTGCGGCTCCTGCTTCCTGCATTTTCATGCAGGCGCAATACAGCTGTGCTTATATGTGAATAGGAGTGCTACCCCAGGGCAGGAAGTAAGTCACTGGGATTCCCGTCAGTCTGCACATGCACGCCCCGTCGCACCGCGCTCCCGTCATTCACACTTCCTGCAGCGCCCATTGACTTGCCTTGCTGCATAATCTGTGCGGTAGGCATGGATCATGTGGTAATGCGTTGCAGATTTTGCATTGGGAATTGTAGAAGAAGAATAGCAAGGCACTGGGGTTGCAAAATGAAATGCTTTTAATCCATGGTGTTAGGACACATCAGGATCTACAGTGGGGGTGAGGGAGGCCTGACAGCTGTTTCGCTTTGAAAAAAGCTTCCCCAGAGGCCAATGGATAGATTTTGCATTGGGAATGCAGCAATTTAGATACTTCCGGCGCACAGCGTTCCATCGTGTGCAGTGTGCAAGTCTCTAAAGACTTGCATGGCCCATGCAGCGGGGAAGCATAACACGTGGCAACACAGCATACTAGTTTAAAAATGGGCCTCCTTGGAAAGATTGTGTATCTTTCAAAACAAACGAACACAGATTATTTTCTGAACCAATCGCCATGATGGATCAATCTACATAGACGATAATCGTTGTCTTTTACCATTGTTGGAACACTGTATTATGTAAGTGAAGTTCAGCTCAGTTTTTTTTTCAAATCCATTATTTTCCATAGCTACTTCTCTCACATATATTGCTTAATTTTATCTAGTACTGATATAACCCTGATTGACCATAGTGCCCCTTTAAAGATTTTAGGCCGTCCCGTTGTTCCTCGTTTGTGTTCGGGCGACTGCGGACAAGCGGGTGTATGGACGGAGTGGACACACTGACACTGTGCTGCTTTCAGCAGTGCATATCCATGTGCGCTACCCAGGAACATCAGGCAGCCCTGGGTAGTGTTGGTGTTTGATTTCAACATATCCATTTGTGAAAGCCAGAAAACTCCCGACTGCCGCTGTTCAGCACTGAACAAGCGGACAGGGTCAGGAGGACCTATACGGTAGTATATAGGGATTTCCTGCAGGGTATAGGCAGGGATATGAAGCTGTGATCTCACCAAACACTAACGGAGGCAGCATTGCTGTGTCTTTTGTCTTGTGGAACAGATATTGGAAGAAGTATCACTTCGAGGCCATAGACTTGGTACGGCGGTCCCTGGAGGAGATGTACAGCGATGATGTACGGCCTAGCCTGACCTCCGCCGCACTGCGCTGGATGTACCACCACTCCCAGCTGCAGGTGGGTCCCTCCAATAAGATTTCTGTTGTGCGTTTGATCGCGTGCACAAAGTTTTTGTCTATACTACAAGTGCGCTAGCATGGCTACATCATCTATTACAGCGCTATTGACAGACTTTAGTCTCCTTTCACACTATGCAGATTACGTTGCAATGCAATAATGCAGACCTCAATCCAACAAACGATGATTCCCGTAATACCTTTGATGACTAACTGTACACGGTTTACTGCAAGGTTTCGAAATGTTAACTTTCTTCTTCATGCATTCTACAGAATTACAGGTACGGTTCTCATCCAGTTCTGTATACGTTTCTCGACGAAGAAACTTCAAGGACAACTATCGATAAAAACAACTTTTTATTTTAATATTCTGTATTAGGGTTCACATTACCACTAGTGCTCTGCACTTTTTTATTCCCACAATTCTGTCTGCTTTAAAATCATCCTTCACTCCTCACACAGCTTACAAATACTTCTACTCTGGCTTCTCTGTGCCGTTATTGGTCGACTCGCGTCAAACGCATGTACACGGCTTTACCACAACCAGAATAAGATTCTTTTAGCTAGGTGATTACTAGACTATACACTGAGGAGTTGATGGCAACCCCCCTGTGCAGAAACACTGTCTGTCCTGCAGAGCTGACACTTTTTGTATCTGTAGACTGTAGGTGTCTGAAGGATGATTTTACAACACAGAGACAGAGCTGTGTGAAGAAAGAAATTGCTCCTACCGGTAGTACTTGTGGTAATGTGTGCCATAAAATACAGCATTAAAAAAAAATAGCTTTATTCAATAGTCATCAAAGGTATTTCTGGAATCGACGTTTGTTGATTTGATGTCTGCATTTCTGCTCCACGTCTAAGGTCCAGTGCACACTAAAAACCGCTAGCCGATCCGCAAATGCTAGCGGTTTTTGAAGCTCTTTTTCAGAGCGATTCTAGGCATGTTTAGAGAGACTTTCTAAGCATGCCTAGCGTTTTTGAGGGTTTTTGTGTAGCAGATTTTATATTTGGTTACAGGAAAGCTGTTACTGAACAGCTTCTGCAGCAAAAAAATGCTTGGAATACCGCTCTGATCTAGCATTTTTCAGAGCGGTTTTCCACTTTCCTATACTTTAACATTGAGGCAGAAACGCCTCAGAAATCTACAAAATGCTGCAGTCCCCGAGTTTGCGTTTGGGGAAAAAAACAAACTGCTCTGGTGTGTACCAGCCCATTGCAATACATTAGCCAAGCGCTTTTCAGCTTGCAAGCGTTTTATAAACTGCTCTGAGCCGCTCTTGGTGTGCACCAGCCCTAACAATGGACCATATTTTCACGTTGCAATCCAAAAATTTGCATTAATGGTGCAGTGCGACAATACGGTAAGGCATAAACGCGCACATTGTCCTGTAAACACACTGCATTCCGCTTTTTTATCCCTACTGAACCCGCCACACCGCATTGCAATCAATGTGATAGCCACATAGGAATATCATTGCATCTGCATTTGATGATATTGTCTGTTGCAATGAACACAGTGTGACCCTTAGTTCTGCATTATACCATTACTAACAGTCTGTTGTTGTGTTAGGGGAGTCGGGGAGACGCCGTGATCCTGGGGATGTCCAGCATGGAGCAGCTTTCAGAGAACATGGCCGGAGCAGAGGCTGGTCCCCTCCTCCCACCCGTGGTCACAGCCTTCAACAATGCCTGGAATCTGGTCGCCCACGACTGCCCCAACTACTTCCGCTAGAACATCCCTCTGTCATTAAGAGGTGGGTCTTTGAGATGGTAATGATTTCAAGATGATGCTAATTTTATGCAGATTGGAAATGGACCAATCAAATTTGCCGGATTAGCATCTCAGTGGCCATCCCTAGATGTAATCTATCAGCCAATGATTATGGTGATCCCTCAGTGACTCTCTGCCTCAGATACCAACGTACAGCCCCAAAACACCGACACTGCCAGTATGTCTTGTCTAGCACATTTCACACTAATCAACTGTTATAAATGATGCTGGCCACACACGCAGCAATCCAATGAGCAATATCACTGACGTGGACTCGTGCAGCATGAGGGCACCCCCTTCAAGGGAACCTAAAGTGTTTTTTGTTTTGCTTTTTTTTAAAAAGGTAAGTTTAACTTACCTGGGGCTTCTGCCGGCCCCCTGCAGCCGTCCTGTGCCCACACAATGTGTGCAAGCTGCATTTATTAGGATGCTATTGACCCTCTCTATGAGCTATGTGGTTAAAGTGGACCCAAATGAAAAATACAAGATTTCAGAAATAAAATCTATTTTATAAATAATAATAAATAAATGCCCTTTTTTTCAGCTGCATGATGACAAATATAAAATATTTTACATTTATTGGTGGAACCCCTCCCTTCCTTTCATATTGCCGGGACAGAATGCGGCAAACTGGTGGAGTAGATGGTGTCCGGCAATGGAGGAATTGCTAATGACTGCCACCTGTATAACCCTAGTTATGGAAAGAGAAGGGTGAAAAGCATGCACTGAAATGCTCATAGGCTTGAAGGAGTGTTTATTTATCTTTGTATGTGTCAGAGAGGTGCAACTAAATATTTAGAATTTAAAAAATGTTTGGTTTGGGTCCGCTTTAAAGGTTGATGCTATATATATTGCGTCAGCAGGGTTTTCGCCACATGTGGACGAGGTAACATTACATCAGCGAGTTGCTGCGTCTTTGGCCGCTATGGGATCGAAAAAAAATTATTCTGACTGGGCAATTTTGACCCAGATTAAAATTGTGATACAATGAAGGAAAAAAGCTGTAATTGCTAAGCAAGCCACTTTATAATTTAATGTTAATAAAAATTTACTTTTAATTAGAATTTACTGCCAATTGTGATTTTTGTAGTATATACTCAAGTTAGGTCTGATTCGCTTCATAAAAGTATAGGGGTCGACTTATACACGAGTCACTGACGACACTAATCACAGACTAATGTGTGTACTAATAGTGACATTCCCATTTGCAGCAATTTACCCAGTGGTAAGTGATACTTTGAGGAAAGGAAATGCCAAGAAAACACAGGTCTGAAAGTCCTGGCCACAACAATTACCAAGGAAAGGGTGGTGGTGGGGGGGGGGGGGGGAATACTGGGCTGCATAAAAGGGAGTGAATAATTTCAGCAGTTGGGGCCCTGGAGGGAGGTATTGGCTGCACTTAAAGGACAGGTGGGGTTAATGGCTGCAATACTGTATGCAGTGCAGTGATTAACCCCAAGTGCAGCCATTAACTTTGCTGGGTAGACTTATACTTGAGTCAATAAAAAATTCCAGCTTAAGAGGATTGAATATTGGAGTCGACTTATACGCGAGGTCGACTTGTATTCGAGTATATACGGTACTACTACTAGTAATTATTTTCTGGCATGCTTGTCTGTAGTGCAGCATGTCCTGCTGGTAGGAGCATGGGTGATACACAGGAGGCTTGTAAGTGCCCTCATGGCTTAAAGCAGTGGTGCTCAACCTTTTTTGGCCCGAGGGCCGAACTTCAAATCAAGAAAAATCTCGAGGGCCGGAACACATGCATACAAAATTTCGATGTAAAACTTTTAACGTTTTTCTAGTAACAGTTAACATGGTGTTGGAAATGGAAAGAAAACGACAATATAAGAAATGTTGTACTCACCATTTGATGTACATTTTCTTAATGAGAAGTTTGCGGCTGTTTTTCAGAAAGCTGTCGGCTCTGTGTGGGCCTGAGGGGGCTGTCGGCTCTGTGTGGGCCTGAGGGGGCTGTCGGCTCTGTGCTGGCTGAGGGGGCTGTCGCTTCTGTGTGGGCCTGAGGGGGCTGTCGGCTCTGTGTGGGCCTGAGGGGGCTGTCGGCTCTGTGTGGGCCTGAGGGGGCTGTCGGCTCTGTGCTGGCTGAGGGGGCTGTCGGCTCTGTGCTGGCTGAGGGGGCTGTCGGCTCTGTGTGGGCCTGAGGGGGCTGTCGGCTCTGTGCTGGCTGAGGGGGCTGTCGGCTCTGTGTGGGCCTGAGGGGGCTGTCGGCTCTGTGTGAGCCTGAGGGGGCTGTCAGCTCTGTGCTGGCTGAGGGGGCTGTCGGCTCTGTGCTGGCTGAGGGGGCTGTCGGCTCTGTGTGGGCCTGAGGGCTCTGTGTGGGCCTGAGGGGGCTGTCAGCTCTGTGCTGGCTGAGGGGGCTGTCGCTTCTGTGCTGGCTGAGGGGGCTGTCGGCTCTGTGCTGGCTGAGGGGGCTGTCGCTTCTGTGCTGGCTGAGGGGGCTGTCGGCTCTGTGCTGGCTGAGGGGGCTGTCGCTTCTGTGCTGGCTGAGGGGGCTGTCGGCTGTCAGGATCACGTGGAAGTCTTACCACAAGTCGGTGGGTTGATGGCCTTAGCATTCTCCGGGGATCCGCAGTCCAGATGGGCCTCACCGATGCAGGAGGCACGATACTCCGTGTTCCATCGGAAGCCAGCACTTCCGGGTGGTCCGTATGGAGGAACGCGTACTGACGCGTCATCATGGTGGTTGCGGGTGGCCGGAAGGGCGGAAGTACAAGCCGCGACTGTGGGCAGACAGAGTACGCATGCGCCATTCCTGGCGGACAAGAGTACGCATGCGTCAAGATGGCAATACGCATGCGCTGGTCTTTGCGGCCGTTAGTACGCATGCGTGGCGCGCAATTCAATTGGAAGGCCAGCCCTCCTTCAGTATAAAAGGCAAGGACTCACAGCACTCCACGCTGATTCCTCTGTCAGCTAGTGTGTGAGATATCCTGAAGCTCTGTTTGTTTCCTGCTCGATTGTTACCGACCCGGCCTGTTTCTCGACTTCTCCTGATCTGATCTACCCGGCTTTGACCCTTGGCTCGTCCCCGACTCTCCTGGATTGCCGCCTGCCCTGACCTCAGCTTGTTACCGGATCTGAACCTTGCCGCCTGCCCTGACCTCAGCTTGTTACCGGATCTGAACCTTGCCGCCTGCCCTGACCTCAGCTTGTTACCGGATCTGAACCTTGCCGCCTGCCCTGACCTCAGCTTGTTACCGGATCTGAACTTTGCCCTCAGTTACTATCCTGACCTGGATCTCCCTAACATAGTTACCCCAGATCTTCAGTCTCTCAGTCTTACCGGATCCTCATTCAACCAACCAGCCTCCACATCGAGGTGTCATCTGATCTCCTGACCACTGTTGGACTCTGCACGCGAAAGACTCTTCCTCAGTGGAACGGTCAAGGTACACTTTCATAACAGAAGGAATCAGCCATAATGGACGCCTCTGGAGGAGTATCTCCAATAGACCAGCTATGTCAACAAATTTCTAATTTAACAATCTCAGTCCAAAAGATTGAGCAAGGATACCAACAACTACAAGCTCAAGTTCAAGGTCTTGCAGTCAACCCTGTGCCAGTTCAGCCCGCTGCCCAAAACATCACTCTGACTACTCCAGCCCCGGAACCCAAACTTCTGTTGCCAGATCGGTTTTCCGGAGATAGGAGCAAATTCCGACTATTCAAGAGTGCCTGTCAACTGTTCTTCTCTCTACAACCCAGGACCTATGCCTCAGAAGCCACCCAAGTTGGAGTCATCATATCTCTTCTGCAAGGAGAACCTCAAGCTTGGGCCCTCCGGATGATGGAGCAGGGTCAGGACTCGGTGAAGACTGTTCAAGCTCTTTTTGATGCTCTAGCGGAACTTTATGATGATCCGGGTCGGGCAGCCTCCGCCGAAGCAGCACTCCAAACTCTACGTCAGGGTAGACGCCCGGTAGAGGAATATGTATCTGACTTCAGGCGGTGGGAAGCCGATACCCAGTGGAACGACGCGGCTCTGAGGTTCCAGTTCCGCAAAGGTTTATCGGACCAGTTAAAAGACGAGCTAGCACGGGTTGGTGTCCCTGCAACTCTTAAAGATCTGATTGCCCTGTCGATACAGATTGATAGACGACTAAGAGAGAGAAGATTGGAAAGGACTGGAGTCACTGTTCCCTTTGGACCCTATGTTTCTTCTGGCCAAGTTCCCTCAGTTCCCTCCGGAGTTACTGCCAGCACTGGGGATGATACGGAACCTATGCAAATAGGCTTGGCCAGACCATCTCTTTCCGTTGAGGAACGACAACGTCGGATTACTTCCCGCCTCTGTCTCTACTGCGGAGCCTCTGGACATTTTAGACAAACTTGTCCCATAAGACCCTCGGGTAAGACTTCATTGCTGGAATCAGGACATGAGTTCTCAGGGATCCCTTCGTTCACTCATGTACCTTTGTTTTTGTCTCTTCAGGGGCCAGGAGGAATCAACGAGATTAAGGCCATCCTGGATTCTGGGGCCTGTTCCTGCTTCATAGACTCATCCCTCGCCCAGAAACTGAATCTCCCTCTCCGAGACAAGGAACAAGCTCTTCCCATCCAGTTAGCGGATGGCTCTCCCATCAATTCGGGTCCCATCACTCAAGAGACCATGCCTCTTCTGGTCACAACCAACCATCACCATCAGGAATATATATGTTTCAACCTGATCTGCTCTCCTTTATTTCCAATTATTTTGGGAATGCCATGGTTACAGACCCATAACCCTAAAATTGACTGGACTAATCAGAGTGTTTCCTTTGAATCTGATTATTGTAGAAATCATTGTTTCCCTTCCTGCGGACCAATCCTCTGTCTAGAAGTCAAGAAACAGGGTTTAATACCGGCCACGTATCATGAATTCCTGGATGTCTTCGACAAAAGAGGTGCTGACCAGTTACCGCCGCATCGTATTTATGATTGTCCAATTGAACTCCGACCAGGAGCAGAAATTCCTTTCGGCCACCTCTACTCTCTGTCTGAACCTGAACTTTCCACTCTCAAGGATTACATTGATGAAAATTTAAAGAAAGGATTTATCCGGCCTTCCACCTCCTCAGCTGGTGCAGGAATATTCTTTGTGGAAAAAAAAGATGGATCCTTAAGACCTTGCATCGATTATCGAGAACTTAATAAAGTGACTGTCAAAAATCGGTACCCTCTACCACTAATTACCGATCTGTTTCAGAGATTACGATCTGCCAAGATTTTTTCGAAACTCGACTTAAGGGGAGCTTACAACCTCGTACGGATAAGAGAGGGGGACGAGTGGAAAACGGCCTTCCGTTCCCGCTTTGGCCACTATGAATACTTGGTGATGCCATTCGGTCTATGCAACGCCCCAGCAACCTTCCAACATTTCGTTAATGATATCTTCCGAGATTTCCTGGATGTGTTTATGGTGGTATACTTGGATGACATCCTTGTGTTTTCATCATCTCTGGAGGAGCATCAGGGGCATGTGAAGAAAATATTAGGTAGGCTCAGAGTTCATGGACTGTATGCAAAACCGGAAAAGTGTGAATTCCATAAAGAAGAAATTCAATTTCTGGGCCTTCAGATCTCTCCTCAAGGAATATCCATGGATCAGAAAAAGATTTCAGCAATCCTTGACTGGCCGGTTCCTGTTGATAAAAAAGGAGTGCAAAGATTTTTAGGGTTTGCTAATTTTTATCGCAAGTTTATAAAAAAAATTTCCTCCGTAGTTCTTCCAATCACTCAACTAACTAGACAAAATCAAACTTTCCAGTGGAACCAGGTAGCACAATCTGCATTTGACAAGTTAAAACAGCTGTTTACATCTGCTCCTATCCTTCATCATGCTGATCCATCACTACCTTTTGTTGTTGAAGTCGATGCCTCTGCCTTTGCCATAGGAGCTATTATTTCTCAACGTTTTGGTCCCAAGAGTCTGTTACATCCTATTGCTTTCTTTTCGAGAAAACTCAGCCCAGCGGAAAAGAATTACGACATTGGGGATAAAGAATTATTGGCCATTAAATCAGCTTTGGAAGAATGGAGATATCTATTAGAAGGAGCACAACACCCAATTTTAATATTCACAGATCATAAAAATCTCGAATACCTCCGAACAGCCAAGAGATTGAAGCCTCGTCAAGCCAGGTGGGCGTTATTCTTTTCTCGGTTTGAATTCCATGTGACGTATCGACCTGGTTCAAAGAATAGCAAACCTGACGCCTTGTCTAGAATGTTCCCCGACGATATAGAAGGGGGTTCATGTGAACCACCCGACACCATTCTTTCCAGCCACAACTTCCTTCTTCTTCTCCATGACTTGAAGGAACAACTTCAGCAAGCATCCACTGTACTACCTGCAGGTTTGAAAGCTCAACTAACTCCTAAGGATGGAATCTTTTATAAAGATGAGAAGATCTTTGTACCTGAGAACCTTCGCACCATTGTTCTTCAATGGAATCACGACTATAAATTGGCAGGACACTATGGATTTAAAAAGACACTGGATCTTCTCCAAAGAAGATTCTGGTGGCCGGAAATGTCAAAAGATTGTAAGCAATTTGTAGAGTCATGCTTGATCTGTGCACGTTCTAAAACACCAAGGGTACGACCCTGGGGACTACTTTCTCCACTCCCTATACCCTCCCGCCCTTGGGAAAAAATTTCCTTGGACTTCATAGTCGAACTTCCTCCCTCTCAAGGGTTCACTACAATTCTGGTCGTAGTAGACAGATTCTCAAAAATGGTGCATTTCATTCCCCTGAAGAAACTTCCTTCTGCAGCTCTCACCGCCCAGACCTTCTTGCAGGAAATAGTTAAACTACACGGATTGCCTTCTGACATTGTCTCGGATAGAGGTGTTCAATTCACGTCCAAATTTTGGAAAGAACTCTGTTCACAATTAGGAATTCAGGTGTCATTATCCTCGGGCTATCATCCCGAATCCAATGGGCAGACTGAGAGAGTCAACCAGGTGCTGGAGCAATATCTTAGATGTTTTTCCTCAGCTACTCAAGATGACTGGGTTTCGCTTTTACCAATGGCTGAATTTTCCTTCAACAATACTGTACATTCATCCACGAAGCAAACTCCATTTTTTTTAAATTACGGGTTCCATCCTACCAGTATTCCTGGAGAATTGGGGGAGATCTCAGTCCCTGAAGTTCAGGACAGACTTACCAGGATGAAGGAAAACTTTGAAGTCATTCAAACAGTGTTGCAGCAAACCCAAAGGAGAATGAAGGAGCAGGCAGACAGGAGAAGGAGGAAGAGCCCAGAATTCACGCCAGGGGAATTAGTTTGGCTGGCAACTACTAATCTCAAACTCCGATGTCCTTCCAAAAAGTTGGGTCCCAAATACATAGGCCCATTTGCTATTGAAAAAAGAATTAATACTGTTGCATTCAAACTTACCTTACCGGAATCCCTGAAAATACATCCAGTATTTCATGTATCTTGTTTTAAAAGATTTATTCCAGATTCATCAAGAAGGGCACCTGCTGGTCCACCTCAACCCATTCTGATAGAAGGTACGGAGGAATTCGAGGTTGAGAAAATATTGGATTCCCGAAAACGATCTGGAAAGTTGCAGTATTTAATTAAATGGAAGGGGTTTGGAGTGGAAGAAAATTCTTGGGAACCCGTCTCAAATATTCACGCTCCAAGATTAATTAATCTGTTTCATAAAAATAATCCAGGAAAACCTAAGCCAGAGGTCATTCGGAGACTGCCCTTAAGGGGGGGGCAATGTCAGGATCACGTGGAAGTCTTACCACAAGTCGGTGGGTTGATGGCCTTAGCATTCTCCGGGGATCCGCAGTCCAGATGGGCCTCACCGATGCAGGAGGCACGATACTCCGTGTTCCATCGGAAGCCAGCACTTCCGGGTGGTCCGTATGGAGGAACGCGTACTGACGCGTCATCATGGTGGTTGCGGGTGGCCGGAAGGGCGGAAGTACAAGCCGCGACTGTGGGCAGACAGAGTACGCATGCGCCATTCCTGGCGGACAAGAGTACGCATGCGTCAAGATGGCAATACGCATGCGCTGGTCTTTGCGGCCGTTAGTACGCATGCGTGGCGCGCAATTCAATTGGAAGGCCAGCCCTCCTTCAGTATAAAAGGCAAGGACTCACAGCACTCCACGCTGATTCCTCTGTCAGCTAGTGTGTGAGATATCCTGAAGCTCTGTTTGTTTCCTGCTCGATTGTTACCGACCCGGCCTGTTTCTCGACTTCTCCTGATCTGATCTACCCGGCTTTGACCCTTGGCTCGTCCCCGACTCTCCTGGATTGCCGCCTGCCCTGACCTCAGCTTGTTACCGGATCTGAACCTTGCCGCCTGCCCTGACCTCAGCTTGTTACCGGATCTGAACCTTGCCGCCTGCCCTGACCTCAGCTTGTTACCGGATCTGAACCTTGCCGCCTGCCCTGACCTCAGCTTGTTACCGGATCTGAACTTTGCCCTCAGTTACTATCCTGACCTGGATCTCCCTAACATAGTTACCCCAGATCTTCAGTCTCTCAGTCTTACCGGATCCTCATTCAACCAACCAGCCTCCACATCGAGGTGTCATCTGATCTCCTGACCACTGTTGGACTCTGCACGCGAAAGACTCTTCCTCAGTGGAACGGTCAAGGTACACTTTCATAACATCGGCTCTGTGCTGGCTGAGGGGGCTGTCAGCTCTGTGCTGGCTGAGGGGGCTGTCGCTTCTGTGCTGGCTGAGGGGGCTGTCGCTTCTGTGCTGGCTGAGGGGGCTGTCGGCTCTGTGTGGGCCTGAGGGGGCTGTCGGCTCTGTGTGGGCCTGAGGGGGCTGTCAGCTCTGTGCTGGCTGAGGGGGCTGTTGCTTCTGTGCTGGCTGAGGGGGCTGTCGGCTCTGTGCTGGCTGAGGGGGCTGTCGGCTCTGTGCTGGCTGAGGGGGCTGTCAGCTCTGTGCTGGCTGAGGGGGCTGTCGCTTCTGTGCTGGCTGAGGGGGCTGTCGCTTCTGTGCTGGCTGAGGGGGCTGTCGGCTCTGTGTGGGCCTGAGGGGGCTGTCGGCTCTGTGTGGGCCTGAGGGGGCTGTCAGCTCTGTGCTGGCTGAGGGGGCTGTCGGCTCTGCGTGGGCCTGTAATTATGCTGAGGACGAGGCTGCCCGCGGAGGGAGAGGATCGGGTGGATATAGGCTGAGGACGGAGGGAGAGGATCGGGTGGTATTGGTACAGAGTCTGTACTACAGACCGTTATCCTTGCATCGGCATTCGGCAACTAAGTAGTTGCGCGCATACACCCGAGTGTGCTGCGTATTCAGCCCCGGGTAGCGCTGGGATAGTTACAAAGCCTTCCTCATTGGTTATTGCAGGAACCTTCCTCCAATAGGAATCAGGCTGATTCCTATTACCGAATGCCGATGCAAGGATAACGGTCTATAGTACAGACTCTGTACCAATACCACCCGATCCTCTCCCTCCGTCCTCAGCCTATATCCACCCGATCCTCTCCCTCCGCGGGCAGCCTCATATAACCCCCCGATCCTCTCCCTCCGCGTGCAGCCTCTGTCCTCACCCGATCCTCTCCCTCTGCAGGACACCTCCGCGGGCCACATAAACAGGCCTCGCGGGTCACAAATGGCCCGCGGGCCGTAGGTTGGGCACACCTGGCTTAAAGTGAACTTCCAGACAAAAAAATCTACTCAGCAGCACTGAAAAGGCCTGGTGTTTCACAGCATCAAAACCTTTTCTTACAAATGCCTCATTTTTAGCTGCACAGAAGAAAACTGCCCGGTCATTTTTCCCCTGATGCTGTGCAAAGCATGATGGGATTTCTGATGTTGTTGTTCTCCTTCTGCTGTTTTGGTGCAAAGATGTTTTTTTTTTTAAATGTTGAATTTGAGATTTGAAGCCTACTGCGTGCAGCCGGGAGGGGTGATCAGGACACAGGACAGCCTACTGCGTGCAGCCGGGAGGCGTGATCAGGACACAGGACAGCCTACTGCGTGCAGCCGGGGAGGGGTGATCAGGACACAGGACAGCCTACTGCGTGCAGCCGGGAGGCGTGATCAGGACACAGGACAGCCTACTGCGTGCAGCCGGGGAGGGGTGATTAGGACACAGGACAGCCTACTGCGTGCAGCCGGGAGGCGTGATCAGGACACAGGACAGCCTACTGCGTGCAGCCGGGAGGGGTGATCAGGACACAGGACAGCCTACTGCGTGCAGCCGGGAGGCGTGATCAGGACACAGGACAGCCTACTGCGTGCAGCCGGGGAGGGGTGATCAGGACACAGGACAGCCTACTGCGTGCAGCCGGGGAGGGGTGATCAGGACACAGGACAGTTGGAACTGTGTCTCATGCTCCCTGTCACCTCCTTTCAACCAAAAAGATGGCTGCCCTCATGAAATCACAAACCTTTGCCTGTTCTTTTAAAACAGGGTGGGTAAGAAATATTACCTATTTTAAATATAATAACTAATGTAACTTAATGACAGTATGTTGTTTAGGCTGAAGTTCCTCTTTAAAGAGCACCTGGGCTTTTATGCAATTCACTTTTTCTCCTAAGTTTTCTCCTAGGTGATAATTTTTAACCTCCTCTAAAATAACGTTTTAGCATTTTACAGTAGAAAAAGTACTCTTAAATCCATTTTGTGCAGTTTGCTTTCTGGGGGTGTGAAAATATGAACTTGAAGAAAACGAAGGAGAAAAAGTGAATTACATACGGGCCCTGGACTCAGAACTTCCTCTGTGCTCTAAAAGATAAGCAACAGCATAATAACATTTAGGCTGCTTTCACATTGGGAAATTACAGGCACACGTTAGAGCAGCCAGTAACGCAGCCCAACTCACAGCAATGACAAATCAATGGGC
The DNA here is from genome assembly GCF_040937935.1 of Hyperolius riggenbachi. NCBI lineage: Eukaryota > Metazoa > Chordata > Amphibia > Anura > Hyperoliidae > Hyperolius > Hyperolius riggenbachi. The sequence goes on along the minus strand of NC_090651.1, from coordinate 357,169,178 downwards.
TGTTCACAGTGCCCACGTTGCGTTACATTGTAACGCTGCATGTTCTGGGAAAGTGCAGCATGCTGTGCTATACTGGCTTTAGCTGCGTTAGACTGCTTGCACATGCTCAGTGACTGGCCACATGACTAATTAATATTCACTGCACTTTGGTGATGTAACCTGGACTCAGTGTTGTCCGGATCATGAATGAATCGTTCATTTGACCCGGATCTTTTTTGTGAGTCGAATCATCCGGATCATCACAATGAACAATTTGGTTCACAGTGGATGTCAGTCTGGAAGAAACAGGAACATACAGAATGTACAGTGCAGGGAAAGTCCTGTCCTGCTAGTCATTTCACCCCCAGTCTGCTTCCCTAGTAAAATGATTCGGTGAAAAGATCCGGATCTTTTCAATGATCCGATTCGAATGATCCGAATCCTTGAAAACATCCGGACTTCACCCATCACTATCCTGGAGCGGCTGTTCTATCAGTATAGATAGAAGGAAAACAGCGGCTCAATCTAACGTCCAACTTCAACACCATGATGCGTTGCGTTAGGGGCACGTTATGCGATCTTAAAGAGACACTGAAGCGAAAAAAATTATATGATATAATGAATTGGTTGTGTACTATGAATAATTACTAGAAGATTAGCAGCAAAGAAAATATTCTCATATTTTTATTTTCAAGTATATAGTGTTTTTTCTAACATTGCATCATTCTCTAATATGTGCAGATTACACAATACTCAGCATTCAAAATGATTCTTTCAGAGCAGTCTGTGAACTAATGAACTCTCCTCTGCCAGAGGAAAAGTAAGTAGTTAACTAACAGTTGAGATAATAAAAGTCAGATAACAGCCCTCTCCACGACTTTTGAAAGTCGTAGAGATAATGGCTTTTTTGTATAGAGATAACAACTGGAGTTTCTTAACTCTTCCTGTACTGGAAACAATTAGACTGATGTATCTGATCTTAATGTTTTATTTCTTAGCTGTACTACACATATAAATCACAATATCATAGTTTTTTTTCCGCTTCAGTGTCTCTTTAAAGAGAATCTGTATTGTTAAAATCGCACAAAAGTAAACATACCAGTGCGTTAGGGGACATCTCCTATTACCCTCTGTCACAATTTTGCAGCTCCCCGCCGCATTAAGAGTGGTTAAAAACACTCAAGAGATCATTGTGTGTTTCTTTCCCCCTTCTGCTCTCATGCACTGAAGTTTCAGGCTGCTCTTTTCTTCTTGCAAACAGCTTTGCCCTTGTCTGTAATCCTCAGTATGTGAAAGCCCAGCCAGCTCAGAGGACGATTTATCCAGCTTGTAAAAGATAAGAGAGAAGAGAGAAGCTGCTCTAATCTAAATAATACACAGGCAGTGTGCATAGAGGGGCTTGGAAGGGGGAATTCATAGCAGAACCACAACACTGAAGAACTTGGCAGCCTTCCAGACACAGGCCGACAAGTCTGACAAGGGAAAGATACATTGATTTATTACAGAGACTGTTATAGTAGAAAATGCTGCAGTAAGCTAGAACACATTAGAATAGCTTTTGGAACTTGTAGGATGATAAAAAACAGGATGCAATTTTTGTTACGGAGTCTCTTTAACATCCCCTAAAACGCAACGTCTTGGTGTGAAAGAGGCCTTAAAGAAAAAGTTATTTGTTACATCGCATACAAATCCTGCAGTATATCTGCAGTGTCTACTCCAGCTAATGGGCAGCCAGCTGACAGATAAAATTACAATTGTGATTAGTCACAGATGAGGGGGAATTAGATAGTCTAAACTCTCTAAATACATACAGTGTGCATTTTCCTTCTGTCCTGTGCAAGAGTTCAGGTCCACTTAAAGGACAACTGAAGTGAGAGGGATATGGAGGCTGACATATTTGTTTGCTTTTAGACAACACCAGTTGCCTGGCTATCCTGCTGATCCTGTGCCTCTAATACTTTCAGCCATTGGGGAAAGGGGACCTTAAGGGACAACTGTAGGACGCTCTCTGCTTTGTGAAGAGGAGCGAGGACGCGCGCGGAGGCTGGCGACGCTAAAGTTGCTGAATATGGAAGCGAGCCGAGGCGGGGGAGCGGAGGTTTGGTATGACCGGACGTGTACACTGGACATCTGCAGGGGGCCGGTAGAAGCCCCAGGTAGAGCGGCATCTTCTGCGCGAGGCCGTACTTATCCGGAGCTTCCTCCAGCCCCCAGCAGCCAATATGGCCCTCGCCACAGCTCGGCTCCCAGCCGGTGTACCGGGGTCCCCTACGATGCAGATGCCGACTAGCATCTACTGCGCATGTCCTTTTAAGGGGGGATTAGACAGGCTAAACTCTCTAAATACATACAGAGTGGATTTCTCGGTTTCCCTTCTGTCCTGTGCAAGATTTTAGGTCCACTTGAAGGTAACCCACACACCATAATTACCTTAAAGTGCTGATCTGCAGCACCATTACCTCGAATGGACCCTCTAATTTGCTTTAGGCCACCAGATGCAAATTGCAACCTTGTCGCAGCTGCAAATCAGAGGTTCATCCCTTGCAAGCTGTAAAAATTAATCAGCCACAATTGTTTCCCAGCCGTCCTAAAGTGCAGGAACTGCAGATGGCAATAGGGATGCAAGGAATCGGTTTTAAAGTGACTATCCGCTGCAAAATTAACAGTTGTTTTTTTCTCCCCAAATGCCCTATTCAGCTGATCACTGATGAGCACTTAAAGGACACCCGAAGCGAAAATAAACTAATAAAATAAACGATTGTATATATCTTCCTTCTCCTAAAAATGACTTAAGATATTCCATAGTTTTGTTATGTTTAAATCTACTTTTTAAGTTTTGACTTATTGTTTTTGCTCAATGACACATACATTGAAGTATGCCAGAGCTAAAATCTGAACCATTGACCCTTTTTATCTCTTTCCTGCTCTCAGAAGCCATTTTCTGCTAGGAAAGTGTTTTATAGTTGGAATTTCTTATCAGTGAGTGTTACACTGTAGTCACTTCCTGTCTGAGTCAGCCACTTACATACCTGATATTTAACTCTTTCAGGCAGAGAAAGAAAAAAAAAAGGACCACAGCATAGTTATTAGTGTGCTAGGCCAGTGTTTCTCAACATTTTATTGGTATGTACCCCTTTTAAAATCATATACTCACGTTTAAAATCATATACTCACAGTACCCCCTAGCATAGTAAACATTATCACAAGTACCCCTTGACAAATATATATTTAATTGTAGTACATTATAATTGGTTTTAATCTAGCCTTCCTTCCACAATGTATGTGGGACACATTCCTTAAAGAGACTCTGTACTGTAAAAAAAAAAACTCTGGGGGATACCTACCTCGGGAAGGGGAAGCCTCAGGGTCCCAATGAGGATTTCCCGAACTTTGTACGATCGGGTTCGGCTATTTCTGCCTTAACCCGAATGAAGAGCAGCAAGTGCGCCTGCGCAGGATCGCGGTAGGTAAATTCATTAGTACCCACAGGCTTCCCCCTCCCGAGGTAAGTATCCCCCAGAGGGTTTTTTCTCCATTACAGGTTTTCTTTAACTAGGGTAGCATAGTTTATCTAGCTATGTGTGTGGCCTGCAGCTTTGAGATTGTATAAAGACATTTCATCTGTTATTTACTCACATGTCCGATCTCGTTCCATTCGAGAAAATATACAATATTGCCCTCAGAATCGCTCAAATACGGTCGATTCTTTGAAGTAATATCGAATATCATTTCTCAATCGAAATTAACTACCTGCGGACCACCGCAGTATAAATCTACGGCGGGCAGGGGGCGCTGCGGTTCTGACCGGAGGTAAACTCTACGTCCCATTCACCGCGCACCCCCGCCCGTTCCCGTCGCCGCTCTGTCCCCGCCGCAATGTGTTGCCCTGCCGCCTCTATAACGGCAGAGCGCTGTGAGCCGGGCAGGAGCCGTTTTCATTGGCTTACATTGAGTGACAGGGTCAGGAGCCAATGAAAGCGTCATAGCGACGGCAGAGAGAGCAGCCTGCGGCAGGGACAGAGCGACGTGACCGGCGGGAGCGGCGGATTTTAGTGGCGATTTTGTCGGGAAGCGGCGGTTTACTGGAACAGCACCCTCTGGTCCTTAAAGAGAATCTGTATTGTTAAAATCGCACAAAAGTAAACATACCAGTGCGTTAGGGGACATCTCCTATTACCCTCTGTCACAATTTCGCCGCTTCTCGCCGCAATAAAAGTGGTTAATACAGTATTAAAAAGTTTGTTTATAAACAAACAAAATGGCCACCAAAACAGGAAGTAGGTTGATGTACAGTATGTCCACACATAGAAAATACATCCATACACAAGCAGGCTGAATACACCCTTCCTTTTGAATCTCAAGAGATCATTTGTGTGTTTCTTTCCCCCTGCAGTTCTCATGCACTGAAGTTTCAGGCTGCTCGTTTCTTCCTGCAAACAGCTTTGCCCTTGTCTGTAATTCCTTAGTATGTGAAAGCCCAGCCAGCTCAGAGGACGATTTATCCAGCTTGTAAAAGATAAGAGAGAAGCTGCTCTAATCTAAATAACACACAGGCAGTGTGCAGAGAGGGGCCTGGAAGGGGAAGTTCATAGCAGAACCACAACACTGAAGAACTTGGCAGCCTTCCAGACACTGGCCGACAACTCTGACAGGGGAAAGATACATTGATTTATTACAGAGACTGTGATAGCAGAAAGTGCTGCAGTAAGCCAGAACACATTAGAATAGCTTTTGGAACTTGTAGGATGATAAAAAACAGGATGCAATTTTTGTTACGGAGTCTCTTTAAAGGGGAACTGAAGAGAGAGGTATATGGAGGCTGTCATGTTTATTTCCTTTTAGACAATACCAGTTGCCTGGCAGCCCTGCTGATCCTCTGCCTCTAATACTATTAGCCATATCCCCTGAACAAGCATGCAGCAGATCAGGTGTTTCAGTGGTTCAGACTTATAAGTCTGATCTGACAAGACTAGCTGCATGCTTGTTTCTGGTTTTAACCAGATACTACTGCAGAGAAATAGACCAGCAGGGCTGCCAGGCAACTGGTATTGATTAAAAGGAAAAAAACATGACAGCCTCCATATACCTCTCTCTTCAGTTCCCCTTTAAGGGGGCAGAGGGTGCTGGTCCCGAAGTGGTTAAAATCGACCCTAAAATTGTATAGTGTATTCCCAGCATTAAAGACAAGTATATTGTTATCTGTAAAAATGGCTTTTGATTACTTCACTGCAGCTTTTATTCTGTGCAATCTTTTGTCCATCAGGAAGGAACAGTGGCACAGGATGTGGCTGCAGCTGCACTGGGGCCCCTAGACCAGAGGGTCCCTCCTTCAGCTGCTCTATTAGTTCTTGTGTATGTGCTTTGCTGTTTATGATCACCTATATATGTGCAGTGAATAGTGGTAATCATAAAAAAACTGTTTCCCTCCCTCGATTTACACCTGTCTGGCAGTGACTGGCACTGCAGCTGTCCTCTGAAGCTTTGGTGCACACTGTAAGGGCTCGTTTCTACTATGGGGAATTCTGTACAATTTTGCGCACACAAATACAGAGTGGGCTGCATCCAAAATCACATGCGGGAGAAAAAACCTAAAGCACTGCTTCAGAACTTCATCTGAATTCCCATAGCCATGTAGCCGTAGCTAGAGAGATTTGGAGGCATTATTGCGCAGCTCAAGTGCCTTACTGATGCCCATATCGCCTTAGCTATGCCAGTGGAAAATAATACATCTTGCTTTGTGTAACAGCAAAGCAACAGATTACATTAGACACTCCACTTTTACAGGTGGCCGCTTCTAAACGTTTTGCCATATATTGCGATGATGTGCTAGCCGCCTCCCCCCCCCCCCCCCCCACACACACACGTGTACACACACACACACACACACACACACACACACACACACACACACACGTGTACACACACACACACACACACACACACGCACACACACACACAGACACACACACACACACACACACGTGTACACACACACACACGTGTACACACACACACACACACACACACACACACACACACGTGTACACACACACACACACACACGCACACACGTGTACACACACACACACACACACACACACACACACACACACAGACACACACACACAGACACACACACAGACACACACACAGACACACACACACACACACACACACACACACACACAGACACACACACAGACACACACACACACAGACACACACACGCACGCACGCACACACACACACACACACACAGACACACACACACACACGCGCACACACACACACACACACACACGACACATTGGGCTGCGCATTGCAGCCACTGGCACTATGCTTACCTCCCTCTGCTTCCCCCAAGCCAGCATCTCCTCCCTGCTGGCCCGCAGCATCCTGGGTCTTATCTCTTGGACGCCGGGTATGTGCTGCACTGGCGCCACATCACCAAGGCCGGTTCTAGACTTTTTGCCGCTTGAGGCACACTTGTGAGGAATGCTGCCGTCCCCCCTCTCCCCAATAGGTAGCCCAGCTGGAGGGGGTAGCAGCCAGGAAGGGGGAGCAGTGGGCACAGCGGTGGGGGGGGGGGGGTCAGACCCCTCCTCCTTCACCTGGGTCCCCCTGTCCGCTCTCCCCCTCTAGCAGAGAGAGGGGAAGCAATTACTCACTTACTTCCTTGTGTTCCACTGTACTTTAGAGGGCGGCATTGCAGGAAGTGACATGGCGAGCGGTGGAACGCAAGGAAGTAAGTGAGTTTTGCTTCCCTGCTCGCTGCCAGTTCAGCTCTGAATTTAACGAAAATAGCTGGAGGGGAAGTGTGGACGGGGGAGCCCCAGGTGAGGGGGGGGGGTCTGACTCTCCCCACCGCTCTGCCCACTGCTCCCCATCCTGGCTGCTACCCCCGCCAGCTCGTTGCCCCCCCCACCCATGGCCAGGTGGGTGCCCCCCCACTTCTGCCGCCTGAGGAACCCACCTCACCCTGCCTCATTGCCGGCCCAGGGCTGCACATCACTCACCCACTCTCAGCAGATTAGCAATAGGATCACCAGCCACACTTGAAGTCCTGCTTCCTCTCTTACCACATGTGACCGGGCACCATGTAACAGGTCACATGAGGCACCGCTGTAGCCATGGATACAGGACGCTGGACAGGCAGATGGAGATCCCATCGCTGGAACGCGGAGAGCTGGTGAGTGAAGCAGTGCCGCGCATTTAGGGAGGGGGAGACAGGGAGTGCGAGGAGGAAGACCTCCTCTTGCAGCCCTGTAACTGTTGCCACCCTGAAGAACGTGATCCAGGTTGCTTCATGGAAAAACTGCCCCTGCACTATCATGTTCTCAGCACCACATGATGCACAGCAGTAACAAAGGTCATGAGACTGGAGTACCAAGGAAGAATATCAGAGAGCAGCCAGAGAGACACAGACCAGCTGCTAAATGCAGCTCATGGCCCACTGAACTGTCGTCTGCTATAATATCACAGCAACATCCACCGCAGCAAAACATTAAAGCGGAACTGAAGATAAAAAAAACCGAAAGAGTTTCACTTACCTGGGACTTCTGCCAGCCCCTTGCAGCTGTCCTGTCCCGCGCCGGTCCTTCATGATCCTCCATTCCTCTGCCGCCAGCTAGTTTCGGTTTTGCCGACGGGCCTTCTGGCCACGCATAGCTTTGTTCACGTTCCCATCTGCAATAGCGTCCTGTGCAGACGCAAGACGCTATTGTGTACGGGGAAGTGAACAAGGCTATGCCTGGCAGGGCTGCGCAGGCACAGATGCCGATCGACTTACAAGTCGGCCAAACCCAAACTAGCTGGTGGCGGGAGAACAGAGGGCCGTGGAGGACCGGTGCAGGACAGGACGGCTGCAAGGGGCTGGCAGAAGCCCCACGTAAGTGAAAATCTTCTTTTTTCTTTTCAGTAACCTAATTGTCAGCAGGAATGCAGTGAGAATGGACATCAGGCAGCAGTCCTTCAATGAACAAAAACCACATTAATTGCACAGAAGATTAAATGATTTATACAAATGATGTTTGTCAAAGTAACATAGATTACAACATAGATTAATAACATTTTTAGGTTAAAAGTAGGTGTGTCTATGGTTCAGGAGCTAGTGAAGAGAGCAGTGCAGCTGTGAGGGTGCGTACACACATTCAACCATGACTGCCCAATGGTTTTACCACTTTCAAGAAAGATGAAATATGAGTGATATATTAAGTAATACATCACTTTTTTCACCAACTTTACATAGTTAGTTGGGTTGAAAAAAGACATGCGTCCATTGAGTTCATTCAGAAAACATGGTACAACACTGTCCTGCACCCTCACATATCCCTGTTGACACAGAGGCAGGCCAAAAACCCTTACAAGGCTTGGCCCTCAAAGTGAAAAACTTCCTTCACATGCAGGGACTAACTATAGCTGACTGGGCCCCCCTGCAAAGATCTGGGTGGGAGGGTGCCATGGGCCAGGAGCTAGAGGGTCCCGGTATTGTGCCCAATGTAATAATGCAGAAGCCAGCAGCCTTGTACATGACCTATTCCTCCACTTCCTGGTTAGTTAGCAAGTGCAGTACAGCCAGTCAATAACCATGAGGGGACTGAAGCCACGTGGGCCTCGATTCACTAACTGGCGCTAAGCCGGTTAGGAGGCCTTAACCGTTTGTGGGCCCAAACCACAGCGTTAGGTGGTTAGCGCCCACAGGACCACCCACATCGCGCGCACAGGACCACCCACATCGCACTCGCTGCCCTATAAACGTCGCACCCAGTTTCGGCGCATCGGGTGGCCCCTCAAGCGTTTCGGGGGCAGCGGGTGCGACGTTATCGTCGCACCGCACAATATTACCGGCCAGCCACACTGTGCGCGATGTGGGTGGTCCTGTGCGCAATGTAGCTTTGCGCTGCTGTTAATGCGCGCAAAGCTACATTTCGGGCATTAAGTGGCTTTTCACTCCGGCGCCAACACTTAGCGCCGGTTAGTGAATCAAGCCCATGGTGATTGGTTGGCTGCACAGCACTTGCTAACTGACCAGGAAGTGGAGGAGATGAGCACGCTGGAGCAGGTTCTGCATTATTATATTAGGTACAAGACCAAAGCCGGCACCACCCCCGAGCCCCCCACCACTGCAGTGGTGGTAGGGGCTATTGTTACTCCACTGCCCACATGGCAATAAGATAAAATCCCTGGATGAACACAGCAAGGAATTAACAAGTAATTATAGCCATGGATGTCCTTCAGTGCAAGTAAACAATCCAAGCCCCCTTTAAATGCAGACATAAATATGTTACTTGCTGTGAGTGTAAAGAACCAGAGGCATTACATGCATGTATTCCTAGTGCAGCTAGTTTAAAAGGTGACATTTGTCATTTGGAAAGCAGGGGTGCTAAGTGGTTAGCACTCTTGCCTCGCAGCACTACAGTCTGTGGCTGTGACAGATTTAAGGGAACACTATGGCAAAATATATGACATCCAATCAGTATTAAAATTACTCACTGATTTAAAATCTTTCTTAATACATTAATACAACAATAATAAACAAAGGGCAATACAAAAGCTAGGCAAATGAGCTTTTTGTCCCTAGGCTTGTACAAAGAACAAGAGGACATTATCTGCGTATGGAGGAAAAAAAGGTTTTTCCATATATTTAGGAAGGGGTTCTTTCAGTAAGAGTTGTTAAAATGTGGAATATTTTACCACAAGATGTAGGTATGGCAAATTCTATATCTGCATTTAAAGGAGGGCTTGGATGCTTTCCTTGCATTGAAGGGCATCCGTGGCTATAATTACTAGTTCATTTCCAGCAGAGTTGTTCCAGGGACTACCACCTGTAGTCAAAAAGGAATTGTTTTTCCCTACAAGAAAACCTGTAATTAAGAAAAAGTCCCCTGGGGGGTACTTACCTTGTGAGGGGGAAGCCTCTGGATCCTGAAGAGGCTTCCCTCGCTCTTCTCTGTCCCTCCGTTGTCCAGCTGCAGCCCCCCAAAGTGCAGCGATGTAAATATTTACCTACCAGGATCCAGCACAGGTGCTCTACTGCGCAGGCGCCAGTCCTTTTGCACCTGCGCTGTAAAGCAGATACGTTCGGGTTCGGCTATTTCCGCCTTACCCAAAGGAAGAGTCGCTGCTGCGCCTGTGCTGGATCCCGGCAAGGTAAATAAATTAGCGCTTGTCAGGCTTGTCAGGGGAGGATTGCGGGATGCTTCGGGGGAGCCAGCGCTAGACTGCCTGCAGCTACAGGGATGGGGGAAGCCTCATTGGGACCCTAAGGCTTCCCCCTCCCAACCAAGGTGAGTACCTCCCAGGGGATGTTTTTTTTTAGTACAGGTTTTCTTGTAAACCTGAGATGACAATAAAGAAAGATTTGGTTGCAGAAACCTGTGAGAGGGATAATTCCCTAATAGAGTGCCCTGGGGTTCATGGAGAAAGGTCTCTGGAAAGCGTACATCAAAAAAGGGCGTCGGGAAAAAAGGGCGCGTGGTGTAAACGATAAACAGTATTATCGTTTATAGAAATATTGTGTAGAATTTCGTTTACAAATAGTGTTTTAAGAATTTATAAATCACTAAATAATGTGTATGAGATCGGCAATTCGTAAAACGTTAATCTTCCCTGTTTGTAAAGTGAAACTTATATTTACGTTTATTAAAAACCCTCCCTGTACCTATCCCTAACCCCTAGACCCCCTGTTGGTGCCTAAACCTAAGACCCCCCAGTTGGTGCCTAAACCTAAGACCCCCCAGTTGGTGCCTAAACCTAAGACCCCCCAGTTGGTGCCTACACCTAAGACCCCCCTGTTGGTGCCTAAACCTAAGACCCCCCTGTTGGTGCCTAAACCTAAGACCCCCCAGTTGGTGCCTAAACCTAAGACCCCCCTGTTGGTGCCTAAACCTAAGACCCCCCAGTTGGTGCCTAAACCTAAGACCCCCCAGTTGGTGCCTAAACCTAAGACCCCCCAGTTGGTGCCTAAACCTAAGACCCCCCTGGTGGAGCCTAAACCTAAGACCCCCCTGGTGGAGCCTAAACCTAAGACCCCCCTGGTGGTGCCTAAACCTAAGACCCCCTGTTGGTGCCTAAACCTAAGACCCCCCTGTTGGTGCCTAAACCTAAGACCCCCCAGTTGGTGCCTAAACCTAAGACCCCCCAGTTGGTGCCTAAACCTAAGACCCCCCAGTTGGTGCCTAAACCTAAGACCCCCCAGTTGGTGCCTAAACCTAAGACCCCCCAGTTGGTGCCTAAACCTAAGACCCCCCTGGTGGAGCCTAAACCTAAGACCCCCCTGGTGGAGCCTAAACCTAAGACCCCCCTGGTGGTGCCTAAACCTAAGACCCCCCTGGTGGAGCCTAAACCTAAGACCCCCTATGGATAATAATTAATAAATAACATTAAATAACATTAAATAACATAAATAACATTAATAAATAAAAAATGTAAATAAAAAAATGTAAATAATTTTTTTGGGTGGATAATAATGTTTTAGAAATGTTTTAGAAATAGTGATTTAGTATCTTTATAAACGTTATTCGTCACGGGCTCATTTTGTAAATTTAAATCATCACAAACATAGTTATAAAACCTTAAAAATCTCCGGGCGCCGTTTGTAAAACGTTAATAATCTCCGGAGCCCTTTTTTCCCTGTTCGGCGCCCATTAAACGATATTTATAATGGGAGTGAATGGGGCGCCCTTTTTGTCCACTTGTCTCATGTGCCCAAATCTACTGCTTCCCTCTGGAAAAACAAAAATGAACACAAGTAAGTTTGGGCAATAGGACAAAACCACCAAACGTAGATCACAGAGCCCAATTTTTTGAGAAGTTACAGAAGATTGTTACAAGCTGTAAAAAAATGTAAAATTAAATTAGCACCATTAGAAGAAGAGAGGCAGGGAATCCATGGCATTTTCTGGAGAGTAGAGGATAGGAAGGGGTGGTTATTGTGCAGCAGTCACATTGGCAGAGTCATTAGCAGAATCACCTCCCGCATACAGGAACTAAATTGAGGTTCCATAAAGGGGTTAACTGGAAAGCTATCAGTGGAAGGTTCAGTGACTTGTATGCCTGGTTATATATATACACGCAACGCTCTCATCTCAGAAAACTAGGCTGTGAGAAAGAAGGGCTTGTCATGTGGACCCTCAAAGTCTTTAAAGTCTTTTTAACTACTTCATGTTGTTCCCCTGGGGACTGAAGGCTCTAGAAGACCCTCAGGATTCCATACAATCGCTATCAGAAGGCTCTAGGCTCACTTCTGAGGTATTATTCAGGTGATAGGAGGACTGCTGCAGGAGAGGACAGGGGGATCTGCTGGACAGATCTGAGATCAGCACCACAGACAGCAACCACTCATAGATCACAACTGCTGGGCACCTGAGCTCTTCCCTGGTCCTCATGCTGGATAACAGGAGCAGGATGGAGGCCAACCTGATGCAGAAGGTAAAGCTGCAGGAGACCTCCCTCACTTTATCATATTAGTATTATTATTATTTAGTAGTCGTACAGTGCTGACGTCTTCCACAGTACTTTACTCTGTATAGCCGGGCACCAGGCAGCACGGTGGCGTAGTGCTTAACACTCTCACCTTCTAGTGTTGGGTCTCCTGGTTCAATCCCAGCCACGGCAGTATCTGCGTGGAATTTGTATAAGTTCAAAGAGAAGTGACAGTACCTGGCACCAAATGCAGCAGGGCAGACGCACCAGGACTGGGACCAGGACACAGAGCGTGCTCATCCAGAATCCTTGTATCAAGTGCCTGACAGCTGTTTCGCTGGGTTAAACCAGCTTCTTCAGAGGCAGTATACAGCTGTCAGGCACTTGATACCCCCACTGCATGTACCTGCTGTCTCCCCCACCGGAATAAAGGGACTTTTAAAGGAGTGGTGCCCTGCTTTTTTCTTCAACTCGATTGGATCTGCGTGGAATTTGTATGTTCCCTCCGTGTCTATGTGGGTTTCCTCTGGGCACTCTGGTTTCCTCCCACATCCCAAAAACATACAGACATTAATAGGCTTCCCCTTAAATTGGCCATAGACTACGATACATACACTACATGATACATACATAGACATAGGACTATGGTAGGGATTAGATTGTGAGCCCCTCTGAGGGATAGTTTAGTGACAAGACAAGATGTCAGTGCTATATAAATACTAAATAACAATATATAGTCTTACCACTGGCCGTCCCTCGGAGGGGAACACAGTCTAATGCTAGGTACACAGGATGCAATTTACCATCAGACCAACGGGTCGAACCGATAATTTATGACATGTCCAATCTGCTTCTGATAGATAACTCGATCAATTTGGTGCAGTAGTGATCTGAAAATGATCCCGTTAACAATCGTGAGCAGATGGGGCATGTTGGAGATAATTGGTTCGAGCCGTTGATCTGACCGGAAATTGCATTGTGTGTAGCTAGCATAATCCCTACCATCGTCATATGCCTATGGCTAATTTAGGAGGATGCCAATTTACTTAACATAGTCTTCACTTTTCTTTTATCATCTGCATGTTTTTCTGCAAGGGACATCCAATCCTTTATTCTGATGTTCTGATGATAGTTATCAGCAAAACTGGCCGCATACGTTGTTATATTTTAGCCAGATCCGGGTAAGCAATTGCTATCTCCCTGATGTTGTTTATCTGGATTACTGTTCTGCACTGCTCAATAGCAATACGATTTCAGCATCAATCTGATTAAATATTTATTGGAACACTGCCAATGCTCGCTTTATTCTGACTGATGCAATATTGTGTGGCTCACCAGTGAATTCTAATTAAAAAATGGTCAAAAGGGCCCAAGGTTTTAATAGACCATCTGATTCAATAAAATATCAGGGACAATAAAAAAAAATTAAAAATCCATATCCACTTACCTGGGGCTTCCTCCAGCCCGTGGCAGGCAGGAGGTGCCCTCGGCGCCGCTCCGCAGGCTCCCGGTGGCCGACCCAACCTGGCCAGGCCGGTGGCCAGGTCGGGCCTCTTCTGCGCTTCAATATGCGTTTCACGCCGGCGCGCTGACGTCATCGGACGTCCTCCGGGCTCAGCGGGCTGTACTGCGCAGGCTCAATTTGATGGCTTAAAAGGCATTTTATTTATGATGTAAAACTTAGGAGACAAAGTGAATTGGATCATGCCTAATGCCTTTTAAGACACCAGCAAGCAAGAAAATACAAAATTTGACAGTACTTTTTACCTACTTTTTGGTACTTTTTGAATTGCAGAGTGCTAAAGTTATTTTAAACAGGAGAAAACCTAGGAGACAAAGTGAATTGGATTGGGCCCTATGGGGTTGATTCACTAGGCTTACTTTTTATTCACTTTAACTGTAAAGAGAGCTAATGCATGAAATAATCAAAGAGATAAATAATGAGTTATGTCAAATAAAGAGAGATAAACCATGAGTTAAGTTAAATAAGGAGAGAAAATTCATGAGTTAAGGCTTGGTTCCCATCTGCAGCTCAGGGGCGTAACTAGAAATCACTGGCCCCCCCTGCAAAAATTTGGATGCCCCCCCCCCCCCCCCCCGCACAGGTCCATTTTGGGTGGCAGTAGGGGTCACAGCATGAGGGGAGAACATGGCCGCCTACATCGGAAGGGAGGGGGCCACCCCCCCCTCACCTCAGGCACTCCCCCCAGCATAATAGGTGGCAGGAACACAGGCATACCTCTATGTGTTCCATCGCGGAGGTCCAATCTCTAAGTGCCTCATGCTACGTCCTGGTAAACAGGAAGTAGCGTCAGACGCTTAGAGAGCAGAACCTCCAGTAGTGGAAAGCATGGAGGTATGTCTGTGTTCCTGCCTGCCGCTGCTGTCACCTAATAATGCTGGAGGGGGAGCGCTAAGGGGAGAGCCAGAGGTTGGTGGGGAGGAGTGGCCCCCCTCAGGTGGCCATGCTCTCCCCTCATGCTGTGACCCCTCCTGCCCCACAAAATGGCCCTGGGCGGGCCTCAGAGGTTCTTTATTTATTTAGTTTTTTTATAGATATACATATGCATAGAGTGAGATAAGTGTTGCTTGGCAGTTGGAAACAGGCTTTATTTCCCACAATGCAACAAGACTCACAGACAGGAAACTGTCAGGACCTCGGTCCTGACATTACACTGCAGGAAGGGTTTCACTACAATATCAGCCGTACAGCTGTCCCTGATGATCTATTCGAGAAAAGGTAAAGATTTCTCATGGGAAAGGGGGTATCATCTTATGGGCTTGATCAGGGGCGTAGGAATCACTATAGCAGCGATAGCAATTGCTATGGGGCCCTCTGCCACTAGGGGGCCCCTCCCAGCAGCAGAGCACTTTTAAAAAAAATTAAATTATAAAATATAAAAGCACAACATCCGTGCACAGACCCCTCAAGCCACTTATTATTTTCACATAGTAGCAGCTCTCTGTTGATGTACACAACCTCTGTACCTCTGCAGTATAGTGCAGTGCAGGCACAGGACGGTGTGATAACGTGAGCTGCAACAAGGAAAGTATTGCTGTCCCGCTCTGCTGTGATGGCCCAGACAGCAGTTATCTGTATCAGGAAAAAGTGACATGTTTATGGGGGACTGTGTGCACTGTCCTCATAAAGGTAAAAAATAAGCTCTTTTGTGTTTGATCTAGGCAATGTAATGATTACTGTTAACTCTCTGTGACCCATGCTCCATAGCTCTCTCTATGCCATATACTGTAGCTGTATAAGCATGCTAGATAAAACTTGGGCAATAATGACTGTCTGTGCCCAAAATCCAGCATGTATACAGCAGCCCCCAAAGGCCGTCAGCCATCAAGCCATCAGCTTTATAGAACAACTCAGCTCAGCCTCAGTGCACTATTCTCCCTACTCACCTTGCCCACCCCTGTGTAATGGCACCTGTGTGCTGATCCATCGGCCTTTCCGTCCCCACATTATTATTATTTATATAGCTCCAACATTTGCCGCAGCGCTGTACAGAGTATATTGTCTTGTCACTAACTGTTCCTCAGAGAAGCTCAAAATCTAGTCTCTATCAAATTCATATGTCTTTGTATGTAGCGTGTAGTGTGTGTATCATAGTCTAGGGACAATTTAGGGGGAAGCCAATTAATCTATCTGTATGTTTTTGGGATGTCGGAGGCAACCAGAGTGCACGGAGGAAACCCACACAGACACAAGGAGAGCATACAAACTCCTTGCAGATGTTGACATAGCAACAAGAGTGCTAACCACTGCACCATCGTGCTGCCCAGTAGCAACAGAGCACATTACTAGCCTTCAGGCTAGTGACACGTTCTGCATAGTGCTGGCCCTGCAATATCGTCTGGGGGGGGGGGGGGGGGCAACCAAAATTTTGCTAAGGGGCCCCATCATTTCTAGCTATGCCGTTTATCAAAGTTAACACGCCTTATCAGAGTAGCATAGCGAGCGCTACGAAACGCATGTCTGCTAATTGGCAATCCACGCGACCTGCTTGCTCGCTATGCTACTCTAATAAGGCGTGTTAACTTTAATAAGGCGTGCTATTTGTCTTAGTTAATCAAGCCCATTGAGTGGGATGAAGTTCAATCCCTGGTTACAGTTCCTTGAATTGTGAGTTAATATGCAAGGTGAGATAATTCATCGTAAAAGCGCTGTGAATCAGCTCCGTTGTACTGTGCAGAGACCTGCTGAATAAGCCCTCATGTAACGTGAATATACAGTGGCTTGCAAAAGTATTTGGCCCCCTTGAAGTTTTCCACATTTTGTCACATTACTGCCACAAACATGAATCAATTTTATTGGAATTCCACGTGAAAGACCAACACAAGTGGTGTACACGTGAGAAGTGGAACAAAATTCATATATAATTCCAAACATTTTTTACAAATAAATAACTGCAAAGTTGGATGTGCGTAATTATTCGGCCCCCTGAGTCAATACTTTGTAGAACCACCTTTTGCTGCAATTACAGCTGCCAGTCTTTTAGGGTATGTCTCTACCAGCTTTGCACATCTAAAGACTGAAATCCTTGCCCATTCTTCTTTGCAAAACAGCTCCAGCTCATCCAGATTAGATGGACAGCGTTTGTGAACAGCAGTTTTCAGATCATGCCACATATTTTCGATTGGATTTAGATCTGGACTTTGACTGGGCCATTCTAACACATGGATATGTTTTGTTTTAAACCATTCCATTGTTGCCCTGGCTTTATGTTTAGGGTCGTTGTCCTGCTGGAAGGTGAACCTCCACCTCAGTCTCAAGTCTTTTGCAGACTCCAAGAGGTTTTCTTCCAAGATTGCCCTGTATTTGGCTCCATCCATCTTCCCATCAACTATGACCAGCTTCCCTGTCCCTGCTAAAGAGAAGCAACCCCAGAGCATGATGCTGCCACCACCATATTTGACAGTGGGGATGGTGTGTTCAGAGTGATGTGCAGTGTTAGTTTTCCGCCACACATAGCGTTTTGCATTTTGGGCAAAAAGTTGAGTTTTGGTCTCATCTGACCAGAGCACCTTCTTCCACATGTTTGCTGTGTCAACCACATGGCTTGTGGCAAACTGCAAACGGTACTTCTTATGCTTTTCTGTTAACAATGGCTTTCTTCTTGTCACTCTTCCATAAAGGCCAATTTTGTGCAGTGCATGACTAATAGTTGTCCTATGGACAGATTCCCCCACCTGAGCTGTAGATCTCTCCAGAGTCACCATAGGCCTCTTGACTGCATTTCTGATCAGCGCTTTCCCTGTTCGGCCTGTGAGTTTAGGTGGACGGCCTTGTCTTGGTAGGTGTACAGATGTGCTATACTCCTTCCATTTCTGAATGATCGTTTGGACAGTGCTCCGTGGGATGTTCAAGGCTTTAGAAATCTCTTTATAGCCTAAGCCTACTTTAAATTTTAAATAACTTTATCCCTGACCTGTCTGGTGTGTTCTGTGTGTGTCTGGTGTGTTCTTTGGACTTCATGGTGTTGTTGCTCCCAATATTCTCTTAGACAACCTCTGAGGTCGTCACAGAGCAACTGTATTTGTACTGACATTAGATTACACACAGGTGCACTCTATTTAGCCATTAGCACTCATCAGGCAATTTCTATGGGCAACTGACTGCACTCAGACCAAAGGAGGCTGAATAATTATTCACAACCCACTTTGCAGTTATTGATTTGTAAAAAATGTTTGGAATCATGTATGATTTTCGTTCCACTCACTTGTACACCACTTTGTATTGGTCTTTCATGCGGAATTCCAATAAAATTGATTCATGTTTGTGGCAGTAATGTGACAAAATGTGGAAAACTTCAAGGGGGCCGAATACTTTTGCATGCCACTGTAGTTATTGTATCTTTGAGCTTTTTGTACTTGGAATTTTATGTTTAATTTTGTTACCGTAAATTTATATAGCACTGACATCTTTTACAGCACTTTACAGAGCATACAGTCAAACAAGGCAGCCTTAAATCACAGTCACCCAAACCAATCATTTGTAATTGCATTAGATAAGTCCAATGTCTGTTCTGCTGTCCTCTATCTTGCACTGCTAACCCTGATCAGAGAAACAGCAAATAGCCATGTTAGATTTGTCTTGCTAATTGCTCTTGTTTTCTCACAGTGGAAAGTCACTTTCTCTCCTTCTCTTCTGTCAGTTCATGCTGCTCAGCTAAGGTAGGTGTTTGTATACATATAGGGACAATATGGGGCATAATTGTTTGACAGACTTTATGAGGCATATTCCTAAAGTAACGAGAAAGTATTGCTTTGTATGTCACAGTGCAATGCTGTACATCACAGAAGGGCGCAGGGTGTGCTTTGATTTGGCCTGTTTATAAAAGGTTGGAGCTGACCAATAATAGAACAAAATCTCATATCCGCCTATTTATAAATAAATAAAATGCCCAAGCACGGTAAAGGTGCGATGTGGCACTAGCAGTGAGCTAATAACTCAATAAATACTGCAGTGAGATTTTCCGTGGTAAGAACAGTTAACATTTTTAGGGTACGGTTATACCAATCTGGCCCACTGCACACCAAAAACCTCTAGCAGATCCGCAAAACGCTAGAGGTTTTTGAAGCAGATTTCAGATTGATTCTAGGCATGTTTAGAGAGGTTTTCTAAACATGCCTAGTAGGCCTAAAAGATAAATCGAATTTAAACCAAAATCGTGATCACCAAGATCATAATTTTGGAATCGTCAAAGCGCCAATTATCGCGATCACGTCATTTTCACATGGGGGAAGTTTGAAGAAGTGGCTTCAAACTACGCCAAAGTCCCGGCGTGTGCGGCTTGCAGCGTTGGACATACCTTCTACACGAGTCGAAACATTGACCGTCCTCTATCGCCGTCTGCCGACTCTTGTGCTTGGCAAAACTCCGGGTTCCTGTATGTCACATGACATACAGGAAGTATTCCATAAATTCTAGCCTGCAGGAGGCGACGTGGATAGACAGGCATCGCTGGACTCATGCTTGAAGCTATGTCCAGAACTGATGCAGCTTGGGGGGGCAGAGGAGGCACAGAGGGACACAGGGGCAGAGAGACAGAGCGGGCACAGCAAGAGACACAGGAGACACAGAGGGGCACAGAGAGAAGGGGGCACAGAGAGAGAGACAGAGAAAGAAAGCGGGCACAGAGACACAAAGGGGGCAAGAGAGAGACCCAAGGGAGACATAAAGAGGCAAAGGGGGCACAAAGAGACAGGGGGACAGAGGAGGAACAAAGCTTGATTTGAAGGAAATCGTGAATCGAAATCGCAATTTCAGACAGAAATCGCTCAAATCAATTTTTTCCTAAAATCGTTCAGGCCTAATGCCTAGCATCTTTGGAGCGTTTTTGTGTAGCAAATTACAAATGTTGTTACAGTAAAGCTGGTACTGAACAGCTACTGTAACAAAAACGCCTGGAAAACCGCTCTGATCTAGCGTTTTTCAGAGCGGTTTTCCACTTTCCTATACTTTAACATTGAGGCAGAAATGCCTCAAAAATCTAAAAAATGCTGCAGCCCCCAAGTTTGCATTTGTGGAAAAACGAACTGCTCTGGTGTGCACCATCTAGTGTTGGGCGAACATCTAGATGTTCGGGTTCGGGCCGAACAGGCCGAACATGGCCGCGATGTTCGGGTGTTCGAGCCGAACTCCAAACATAATGGAAGTCAATGGGGACCCGAACTTTCGTGCTTTGTAAAGCCTCCTTACATGCTACATACCCCAAATTTACAGGGTATGTGCACCTTGGGAGTGGGTACAAGAGGAAATTTTTTTTTTAGCAAAAAGAGCTTATAGTTTTTGAGAAAATCGATTTTAAAGTTTCAAAGGGAAAACTGTCTTTTAAATGCGGGAAATGTCTGTTTTCTTTGCACAGGTAACATGCTTTTTGCCGCCATGCAGTCATAAATGTAATACAGATAAGAGGTTCCAGGAAAAGGGACCGGTAACGCTAACCCAGCAGCAGCACACGTGATGGAACAGGAGGAGGGCGACGCAGGAGGAGAAGGCCACGTTTTGAGACACAACAACCCAGGCCTTGCATGAGGACAAGAAGCGTGCGGATAGCATGCATTTTGCCGCCATGCAGTCATAAATGTAATACAGATAAGAGGTTCCAGGAAAAGGGACCGGCAACGCTAACCCAGCAGCAGCACACGTGATGGAACAGGAGGAGGGCGGCGCAGGAGGAGAAGGCCACGCTTTGAGACACAACAACCCAGGCCTTGCATGAGGACAAGAAGCGTGCGGATAGCATGCATTTTGCCGCCATGCAGTCATAAATGTAATACAGATAAGAAGTTCCAGGAAAAGGGACCGGTAACGCTAACCCAGCAGCAGCACACGTGATGGAACAGGAGGAGGCGCAGGAGGAGAAGACCACGCTTTGAGACACAACAACCCAGGCCTTGCATGATGACAAGAAGCGTGCGGATAGCATGCATTTTGCCGCCATGCAGTCATAAATTTAATACAGATAAGAGGTTCCAGGAAAAGGGACCGGTAACGCTAACCCAGCAGCAGCACACGTGATGGAACAGGAGGAGGCGCAGGAGGAGAAGGCCACGCTTTGAGACACAACAACCCAGGCCTTGCATGAGGACAAGAAGCGTGCGGATAGCATGCATTTTGCCGCCATGCAGTCATAAATGTAATACAGATAAGAGGTTCCATAAAAAGGGACCGGCAACGCTAACCCAGCAGCAGCACACGTGATGGAACAGGAGGAGGGCGGCGCAGGAGGAGAAGGCCACGCTTTGAGACACAACAACCCAGGCCTTGCATGAGGACAAGAAGCGTGCGGATAGCATGCATTTTGCCGCCATGCAGTCATAAATGTAATACAGATAAGAGGTTCCAGGAAAAGGGACCGGTAACGCTAACCCAGCAGCAGCACACGTGATGGAACAGGAGGAGGCGCAGGAGGAGAAGGCCACGCTTTGAGACACAACAACCCAGGCCTTGCATGAGGACAAGAAGCGTGCGGATAGCATGCATTTTGCCGCCATGCAGTCATAAATGTAATACAGATAAGATGTTCCAGGAAAAGGGACCGGTAACGCTAAGCCAGCAGCAGCACACGTGATGGAACAGGAGGAGGCGCAGGAAGAGAAGGCCACGCTTTGAGACACAACAACCCAGGCCTTGCATGAGGACAAGAAGCGTGCGGATAGCAATTTGCATTTTGTCGGCATGCAGTCATAAATGTAATACAGATGAAAGGTTCAATAAACAGGGACCGGAAACGCTAACCCATCACAGATGTTCATTGTTCATGTTACTTGGTTGGGGTCCGGGAGTGTTGCGTAGTCGTTTCCAATTCAGGATTGATTCGTTTTTATTTGAGTCAGACGGTCTGCATTTTCTGTGGAGAGGCGGATATGCCGATCTGTGACGATGCCTCCGGCAGCACTGAAACAGCGTTCCGACATAACGCTGGCTGCCGGGCAAGCCAGCACCTCTATTGCGTACATTGCCAGTTCGTGCCAGGTGTCTAGCTTCGATACCCAATAGTTGAAGGGTGCAGATGGATTGTTCAACACAGCTACGCCATCTGACATGTAGTCCTTGACCATCTTCTCCAGGCGATCGGTGTTGGAGGTGGATCTGCACGCTTGCTGTTCTGTGGGCTGCTGCATGGGTGTCAGAAAATTTTCCCACTCCAAGGACACTACCGATACCATTCCCTTTTGGGCACTAGCTGCGGCTTGTGTTGTTTGCTGCCCTCCTGGTCGTCCTGGGTTTGCGGAAGTCAGTCTGTCGGCGTACAACTGGCTAGAGGAGGGGGAGGATGTCAATCTCCTCTCTAAAGTCTCCACAAGGGCCTGCTGGTATTCTTCCATTTTGACCTGTCTGACTCTTTCTTCAAGCAGTTTTGGAACATTGTGTTTGTACCGTGGATCCAGAAGGGTATAAACCCAGTAATTGGTGTTGTCCAGAATGCGCACAATGCGTGGGTCGCGTTCAATGCAGTCTAGCATGAATTGAGCCATGTGTGCCAGAGTCCTGCCAGAATCCTCATCATCCTCTTGTGAGCGTTGTGATAGTTGTTGTGATGCATCATAGTCGTCACCTTCTTCCTGGTCTGCTTCTGCTGACCATTCGCGCTGAATTGTGGAAGTCCAACGTGCACCGCTCTGGCCCTCGTCAGTGGTGGCATGAAATTCCTGCTCCAACTCCAGCTGTTCCTCCTCCTCTTCTTCGTCATAGCTGCTGGGGCCAGCGTTTCCTGAGGCGGATGGCCTGATGTTGGTATCATCACGCTGATCGTTTTCTCCTTCAGATTCCCCCAGTTGCATCATGACAGCTGTTTCCTTGATTTTGAACATTGACTTCTTCAGTAAAGACAGCAGTGGTATGGTAATGCTGACTGAAGAGTTGTCACTGCTCACAAGCAATGTGGATTGCTCAAAATTTTGGAGGACTTGGCAGAGGTCCAACATGTTGGCCCAATCGGATCCACAGAAGCTTGGCAGCTGTCTGGATGCGCCTCGGTACTGCACCGTCATGTACTGGACCACTGCACTCTTCTGCTCGCAAAAGCGGGCTAGCATGTGCAGCGTAGAATTCCAGCGCGTAGGGACATCACACAGCAAGCGATGGTGGGGGAGATTGAAGCGCTCCTGCATCTTGGCGAGTGCCCCCGAAGCAGTACTGGAATTTCTACAATGTTTGGCCACTCGTCGCACCTTCAACAGAAGATCGGCCACGCCTGGGTATGTCCTCAGGAACCGCTGAACTACTAGGTCCATCACGTGCGCCAGGCAAGGGATGTGTGTCAGCTTAGCCAACCTTAAAGCGCGAATGAGATTACTCCCATTATCACACACAACCATGCCCGGTTTCAGGTCCAGCGGTGCCAGCCACAAATCCGTCTGTTCCTTTATTCCCCTCCAAATTTCCTCCCCTGTGTGCTGCTTATCCCCAAGGCAGATCAGCTTCAGCAACGCTTGCTGACGCATGCCAACAGCTGTGCTGCACTGCTTCCACGATGCTACTGCTGCTGGGTTAGCGTTTCCGGATGGGATACAGCTTTGAGATGCGTTGGAGGAGAAGGAGTCAGAGAGGTAGGTGCTGCTGTTGTTATCCAGTGGGAGGGACGGCGGTGCAGCTGTTTGCGGCGTGGGCAACACCCGCGCCGTAGCAGGTGAGGAATCGCTGCCAGGCTCCACAAGGTTCACCCAGTGCGCGGTAAGGGAGATGTATCGACCCTGGCCGAACGCACTCGTCCAGGTGTCAGTGGTGAGGTGAACCTTGCAGGCAACGGCATTCTTCAAGCTTCGGGTTATTTTGCTGACCACGTGCTCATGCAACTCAGGCACTGCAGAGCGCGCAAAGTGGTAGCGGCTGGGAACCACGTAACGTGGGATGGCCACTGACATCATGCCCTTGAAGCTGTTTGTCTCCACCACTCGATATGGCAGCATTTCGCAGGCCAGAAGCTTGGCTATGCTGGCTGTTAGTGCCACGGCCCGGGGGTCATTTGCTGGCAATTTCCTCTTGCGCTCAAGACAACTGAACCGTAGGGCTGCACACTGAACGGCTGTTGGTTGTTGTGTTTGATGACTGGGAGACCTCAAGAGCACTATTCCGGAAAGTGACAGTGTCAGCGTCGTCTGATGTTTGTGAATGTTGTTGTGAACCACGCAATGGCTGGGCTACTGCTGCTGCTGAGGAGGGTCTGGTGGTGAGTCTGGTGACCCCAAGGGAGGCAGTGTTGCTGGTACCCTGTCCTGACGCCCACATAGTGGGATGTTTGGATACCATGTGGCGGGTCATGCTGGTGGTGGAGAGGTTGTTAATATGTTTCACCCTGCTCAGGCGGGTCTTGCACACTTTGCAAATCACCATGGTACCATCCTCACTGCAGTCTTCAAAGAAAGGCCAGACTTTGGAGCACCTGCCTTGCTGGCGATTTCTGTTTGCGCCTCTTTTGCGTCTCACTTGAATTTCCACGCTTGTGGTGCCTGAAATTTCGTGCCGCCTACCTTGTGGCATAAGGCGAACTCGTGCAGCAGGGGGTTCTTCAACAGACTCATCTGTGCTGCTACGACGGCGATGTTCTCCTTCACATACAAAATCTGGGTCTCTGTCAACATTGTCCATACCCTCCTCCTCTTCCATCTCCTCAAACTCGTCATATGTGATTGTGGGCCGCCGCCGTGGAGTAGTGCTCCCCAGAACAACCTCTGCGCAGCACACTCCAACGTCGTCTTCCAGATCTTCTCGGCCGACCTCCTGCAATTGAAACCCCTCCTGCCCAACTTGCTCTGGGATTTGGGTTTCAAAGTCCTCAGACTCGCCTTGCATTCAGTGCGCGGTGCATTTCCCACAGTCAATGGTTGTGAATCCGGGCACAACATTTCTGGCTGTTCCATTGACCTTTGAAAGATGGAAGTTTGTTGGGCTGGGAATAGCTCCTGCGAATACCCCATTGTGTCCTGAGGAAATTCTTCGGACTGGTTATTTGGCAGTTGTGTGCGTGGTGTCGCTGCCGGTTGTGTCAGCTATGTGCCCACTGGCTCCTTGTAACTGGCTGAGGACTCGGACCTCGTGCGTGATGTGCTGGTGCTGCTTAACCCACTGCTGGACGCTTGAGAGGTCATCCAATTAATTATCTGGTCCTGTTCTTTTGGATTTGTGAGGGTTGATTTCCTGGACAACATGGGCGGTAACTATTGAGTGGGTTTTCTTTGGTGCTCCACTGTGGCCTGTACGTGAACCGTCAGGGGAAACACCTCTTCCCTTGCCCCTCCCTCTTTCACAGGATTTCTTCTTCATTTCACTTATCCTTAAAGTACACGCTGACTGGCAGCAGTACAGTGGCAGTACAGAAATGCTATACAGTGGCGGGTGAGCGGTGTACTACTGTTCCCAGCAGAGACACAGAGTGGCAGTAAACACAATGCTATACAGTGGTGGGTGAGTGGTGTACTACTATTCCCAGCAGCGACACAGAGCACAATGCTATACAGTGGTGGGTGAGCGGTGTACTACTGTTCCCAGCAGAGACACAGAGTGGCAGTAAACACAATGCTATATAGTGTGGGTGAGCGCTGTACTACTGTTCCCAGCAGCGACACAGAGCACAAT
This sequence comes from Hyperolius riggenbachi, assembly GCF_040937935.1. Taxonomy (NCBI): domain Eukaryota; kingdom Metazoa; phylum Chordata; class Amphibia; order Anura; family Hyperoliidae; genus Hyperolius; species Hyperolius riggenbachi. The sequence goes on along the minus strand of NC_090651.1, from coordinate 357,143,686 downwards.
GCTATACAGTGGTGGGTGACCGATGTACTACTGTTCCCAGCAGAGACACAGAGTGGCAGTAAACACAATGCTATATAGTGTGGGTGAGCGGTGTACTACTGTTCCCAGCAGCGACACAGAGCACAATGCTATACAGTGGTGGGTGAGCGGTGTACTACTGTTCCCAGCAGAGACACAGAGTGGCAGTAAACACAATGCTATATAGTGTGGGTGAGCGGTGTACTACTGTTCCCAGCAGCGACACAGAGCACAATGCTATACAGTGGTGGGTGAGCGGTGTACTACTGTTCCCAGCAGAGACACAGAGTGGCAGTAAACACAATGCTATATAGTGTGGGTGAGCGGTGTACTACTGTTCCCAGAAGCGACACAGAGCACAATGCTATACAGTGGTGGGTGAGCGGTGTACTACTGTTCCCAGCAGAGACACAGAGTGGCAGTAAACACAATGCTATATAGTGTGGGTGAGCGGTGTACTACTGTTCCCAGCAGCAACACAGAGCACAATGCTATACAGTGGTGGGTGAGCGGTGTACTACTATTCCCAGCAGCGACACAGAGCACAATGCTATACAGGGTGAGCGGTGTACTACTGTTCCCAGCAGAGACACAAAGTGGCAGTAAACACAATTCTATTTAGTGTGGGTGAGCGGTGTACTACTATTCCCAGCAGCGACACAGAGCACAATGCTATACAGTGGTGGGTTAGCGGTGTGCTACTGTTCCCAGCAGAGACACAGAGTGGCTGTAAACACAATGCTATATAGTGTGGGTGAGCGGTGTACTACTGTTCCCAGCAGCGACACAGAGCACAATGCTATACAGTGGTGGGTGAGCGGTGTACTACTGTTCCCAGCAGAGACACAGAGTGGCAGTAAACACAATGCTATATAGTGTGGGTGAGCGGTGTACTACTGTTCCCAGAAGCGACGCAGAGCACAATGCTATACAGTGGTGGGTGAGCGGTGTACTACTGTTCCCAGCAGAGACACAGAGTGGCAGTAAACACAATGCTATATAGTGTGGGTGAGCGGTGTACTACTGTTCCCAGCAGCGACACAGAGCACAATGCTATACAGTGGTGGGTGAGCGGTGTACTACTATTCCCAGCAGCGACACAGAGCACAATGCTATACAGGGTGAGCGGTGTACTACTGTTCCCAGCAGAGACACAGAGTGGCAGTAAACACAATTCTATATAGTGTGGGTGAGCGGTGTACTACTATTCCCAGCAGCGACACAGAGCACAATGCTATACAGTGGTGGGTTAGCGGTGTACTACTGTTCCCAGCAGAGACACAGAGTGGCAGTAAACATAATGCTATATAGTGTGGGTGAGCGGTGTACTACTGTTCCCAGCAGCGACACAGAGCACAATGCTATACAGTGGTGGGTGAGCGGTGTACTACTATTCCCAGCAGCGACACAGAGCACAATGCTATACAGGGTGAGCGGTGTACTACTGTTCCCAGCAGAGACACAGAGTGGCAGTAAACACAATGCTATATAGTGTGGGTGAGCGGTGTACTACTATTCCCAGCAGCGACACAGAGCACAATGCTATACAGGGTGAGCGGTGTACTACTGTTCCCAGCAGAGACACAGAGTGGCAGTAAACACAATGCTATATAGTGTGGATGAGTGGTGTACTACTGTTCCCAGCAGCGACACAGAGCACAATGCTATACAGGGTGAGCGGTGTACTACTGTTCCCAGCAGACACACAGAGTGGCAGTAAACACAATGCTATATAGTGTGGGTGAGCGGTGTACTACTATTCCCAGCAGCGACAGAGCACAATGCTATACAGGGTGAGCGGTGTACTACTGTTCCCAGCAGACACACAGAGTGGCAGTAAACACAATGCTATATAGTGTGGGTGAGCGGTGTACTACTATTCCCAGCAGCGACAGAGCACAATGCTATACAGGGTGAGCGGTGTACTACTGTTCCCAGCAGACACACAGAGTGGCAGTAAACGCAATGCTATATAGTGTGGGTGAGCGGTGTACTACTATTCCCAGCAGCGACACAGAGCACAATGCTATACAGGGTGAGCGGTGTACTACTGTTCCCAGCAGAGACACAGAGTGGCAGTAAACACAATGCTATATAGTGTGGGTGAGCGGTGTACTACTGTTCCCAGCAGCGACACAATGACTGGGGGGACCCTGGCTAGCCTGGCTGGAGAGAGAACTACCCTGCCTGCCTACCCAAAGCTAAACCCACAGACAAATGGCGGAGAAATGACGTGGATCGGGTATTTATTTACCCGAACCACGTGACCCGTTCGGCCAATCAGAGCGCGTTCGGGTCCGAACCACGTGACCCGTTCCGCCAATCACAGCGCTAGCCGAACGTTCGGGTAACGTTCGGCCATGCGCTCTTAGTTCGGCCATATGGCCGAACAGTTTGGCCGAACACCATCAGGTGTTCGGCCGAACTCGAACATCACCCAAACAGGGTGATGTTCTGCAGAACCCAAACAGTGGCGAACACTGTTCGCCCAACACTACTTACCATGCATAGCACAAAGAATTCAGAATCAAAAGATGTAGTATTATCATTCAAACCACACTGATCCTTTCTATTGGCATTAGTATTTCTTCATTTTAACATTAGAAAATAAGAACTATATCAATTTAATTGATGGGAATAAAGTTCAGAGCCAAACCCATTTTTCAGCAGAAAAATACATATCTTTACATAGATCTTTACACCGGTCCTGAAAGAGGGACAAATGATGAAGAAAGAGGGATGGGGGATTTGGTTCCCAAAGAGGGACTGCCCTCCAAAAGAGGGACAGTTGCCCAGATGCTGCTGACACAAGTGATTTGGGATATTTATTGTTGCCACAAGTTATTACCTCAACTTCACTCTCCACAAAAACATGTTAGCAGCACCTGTACACAATGATACACATTGACATACATAATATAGTGTAGGTGTAGAAAAAGTGTAGGGGAGGGATGCATTAATTTCCTGTCTTGCCTGGACAAGAGCTTTAACTAATTAAAATATGCATATGTAATACTGATTTTCAATGTAAAGTTTAATTTCCACAAGGCCCATTTATAATTCACTGCATTAGTGCATTCTACCGTACTAATATAGAGGAGTAGTGGGTGAGAGTGAATGTATTGCAAACAGCACTGAAATAGCCCCAAAAATCTGTGTCTCATGGTCAACTGTCCACCTAGGACTGCACTAATTTGACTGACTTAATAATTAACCTCTTGAGGATCACAGGCTTAAACCCCCCTAGTGACCAGGTGATTTATTTTTACAATTCAGCACTCTGCAGCTTTAACAGTTTATTACTCGGCTATTCAACTTAACTGCCAAACGAATCTTACTTCCTTTTCTGCCCTCCAACAGAGCTTTCTGTTGGTGATATCTGATTGCTGCTGCAATTTTTTTTTTTATGATTATTAATTTTATTATTATTACTGTCTCCTGGGGACAGCTGAGTGACAGGGCTGTCCCCTCCCCTGTACAGCGCTGCGTTAGATCGCAGCGCTGTACAAATGAAAATTGCAGTTTGGGGGTTTTTTTTACAGCCTACCAGCTCCGATCACAGCTGGCAGGCAGAGCTCCGTGTCTCGGGAGGGAACGATCGCACATGAGCGCGCATGTTCCCTGCTAATCTCCGCCCCCAGGATTTGATACGAATCGGTGTTAGGTGGTCCCGGGGAGCCACTGTGCGACCACCCATCAGCGTTAGACAGTCGCAGAGTAGTTAAAGACTACTGCCAGTATTAAATATAGAGCCCGTGGCGGGGCGTGGCCAGAAGCGAATGGAGTAGGACGCACAAGACGAGAGCTCCCGCCTGATACTCCGACAATCGCTACCCGCTCGCTATTTCCCGCTTCTACCGGCCTATAAACCGACCCCTGAGAACCGCTGTGTGCTGGTGTACACTCACACACTTCCAGACAGGGGCGTCTCACCCACCAGGCAAGTATAGGCGGTTGCCTGGGGCGCCATGAGGTGGTGAGGCGCATTCCCCCGCCGCTGCTACTGTGACCATGTTTTTTTTTTTTTATATTATATTACCTCCCGACTCAGTCCCCGCTGCTCGGCACCCTACCATGTGCTCAGCAGTGTCTCCACCTCCACTTCTCCCCAGCCAATAGAGCAATCAATACTGCTCTTCTCTGCCAGGCTCCTTCTTTAAAGCCGTACCCCTTCTTCTCAGTAGCCACACAGGTAAAGTGTTTACCTCATGTGGCCCAGCCTTTAACTCCGCCCCACGCCAGTCAAACCAGGAGCCAGCGGCCAGCCAGCTTATGCCCCAGACAGTCTGACCCCCCACCTGTGTCACTGGCTGCACACAGACACTGGAGCGAGACAGCCAGGGGACAGATGCAGTCACAGAGAGAAGAATGAGATGTGTCCGTGTTGGAGCCCCGCCCCCGCACAAGACAGCAACACAGCCCGGGAGAAGGGAAGTTTCTGCTCCAGAGTAGTGATGGGAATTCCGGCTCTTTTCAGAGAATCGACTCTTCTGAATCGGCTCCCATTAAAGAGCCGGCTCTTACGGCTCTGAATCGGCTCTTCATTAAATATCAGTAAACACCACTCAGAATCGGAGTAAAAGCCCCGCCCCCGTCTCCATGACAATTCCAGACTGCTTCTCTGACTGGGGCAATCCCTCCTGCTACTGCTCTGCTCCGCCCCATACACTTCTACAAGCTGCAAGAGGAGGAATACATCTCCCAACATGCCTCAGCGCCCTTTATTGCAGAGCAAAGCAGAGCTCTGTGGGGCGGCTGAGGCATCAGCTCTTTCAAAACTGAGAACTGGCTCTTGTCGTTCGCAGCAAAGAGCCGGCTCGTTCGCAAACGACCCATCACTACTCCAGAGATGATAAGCTGCATGCACAGGCAGAAGAGAAGGTATGCAGGCAGGCTGCTAAGAACACTTTCTGTCCTGTGTGCAGACTCCCAGTACTGTTATAACTGCTAGAATGTGCCCTGCTCTTTTGATACTAGAGTTTTCTTTGAAAGCTGGTTAGGCTGTAGGCTGGTAAAGCTGTAAACCTGTGCTTTAGTGCTGTGCTGTCTCTCCCTCTCCCCTCTCTGTTCCTCTGCCCCCTCTTCCATCTTATGCTGTCTCTACCCCTCTCTGTTCCTCTGCACTCTCTTCCATCTTATGCTGTCTCTCCCTCTACCCTCTGTTTCTCTGCACCCTCTTCCATCTTATGCTGTCTATCCCTCCCCCTCTCTATTCCTCTATCCCCCGCTTACATCTCTACTCTTTCCCTCTGCTCGAAATACGTGTATTTTCTGGTGAAACGCTTCCACATTACGATTATTTTCTGACAACGCTGCCCCATTACGATTATTTTCTGGTGAAACGCTGCTGCCCTATGATTAATTTCTGGTGAAATGCTGCTGCAATAAGTGTATTTTCTGGTGAAACGCTGCCACCTTACGAATATTTTCCGGTGAACTGCTGCTGCAATAAGTGTATTTTCTGGTGAAACACTGCTACATTACGATTATTTTCTGGTGAATTACGATTCTGAATTACGATAATTACTATTATTTTCTGATGAAACACTGCCGCATTATGATTATTTTCTGGTGAAACGATGCTGCATTATGATTATTTTCCTGGGGGGGAGGGGCTGGGGGGGCGCCACAGGTTTTCTCGCCTAGAGTGACAAAATGACTAGAGGCACCCTGCTTCCAGACATGACAAGGAAGGGCTCTGAAGCAGCCGCCAAGCTGGCGAAGTTCCGCCATGAAAACCAAGATGGCGACGAGGCCTCTGACACAGAAGGGTCTGCTCCGTCACTTCAGCAAATCATGCAAGGCATATCCTCTTGCCAAGCTGCCCTTACAACTATTACCACCAAGCTGGAGGAGGTGAGGTCGGATGTCTCCCTCCTTAGAGCAGATATGCAAACGCTTCGTACCCGCGTGTCGGGGACAGAAGAAAGAGTTAGCCGCCTCGAAGACCGCATGCGGCCTATCCAGCGTGACGTCTCTCAGACCCAATTGAGGTCAAAACCATGCGTGAGCGCCAGGATGACTTGGAGAATCGCAACAGGCGATCTAACATCTGCATAGTGGGGTTACCAGAAAAGCTCGAAGGAAACTCTCCGGAGTCATTCGCGGAGAAGTTACTGATAGCGGTCTTCGGCAGAGAGGCCTTCTCCACCGTCTTCATTATAGAGCGCGCACACCGGATCTCTCCTAAGATTCCACCACCGGGCTCTCCGCCGCGAACATTTATTATGAAGCTCTTAAACTTCAGAGACCGCGATGTGATCCTTAAAGAGGCCCGAGCGAAAGGTGAAATCATCTACGAAAATGCACGCATTTCATTTTACCCGGACTACTCCATTGAATTACAGAAGCACAGAGCAACCTTCATCAACGTTAAAAAGAAGCTTCGTGATCGCGGCCTGGTGTACGCTATGCTTTACCCTTCAAAACTACGGGTGGTGGAGAACGACCATGTGCACTTCTTCAATACCCCGGAAGCTGCCGCAGACTGGCTTGACAGCCGCCCGTCCACTAACCGCTCCCCAGCACGTAGCCAAGGCTCCCCGGATGAGTGAGTACAATATAGCCCTACATAAGCTTTCCTCCACGCCGGTCTCTTTTACCGGTGCAGTCCGTGACTGTCCTCCTGGCGCCAGATCTGCTGCTTTTTCAGCACCTCTGTTCCCCCTCTTTTCAGATCCCTTCGTTGTTGTTTACGCTTCTACAAAAGAACACTTTGACGATCCGACTTTATCATCGCTATAATTTCATGTACGGCCATTTTGTGTCACAGCACCTCTGGACGAGTGTACGCTTACAGATACGTCGCAAGCCAAATGTGAGGACTTGGGGCCTTTTCTCTAACGCAGCTACCGTATGGCCACGGTATAGCCACCTGAGGCAACCGGAGTATCTAATACTAAGCGGGGTTTCCTTCTTTCCCCCCCCCCCCTTTCTTTTTACTATGCTCTACAATAGAACGGTACCCATAAACTATGCGTTTTAGCATACAGCTAAGTATCCTTTCTATGCAATGCCACGTGCAACACCACCTACTTCGCATGTGCGACATCACTCCCTGCTGGCTCCAGCTGTGGTGCACTTTTGAATGTTCCTCTGTGATTGGTGTTTGTCCGTGGTCGATGAGTGCAAGCTGCTCCACGGTTGCCTTGGTTGGCCTTTCTCTCCGCAGGCTGTGAAGACTTGCAGGCTTGGGCCAAGCCTCACACAGGTTGATGTCATTTAAACTGCTCTCAGGGTCTCAAAATTGTAATTTTTTGGGAATTAGGTGCACTACACTGCTCTGGGCGGGAGGGCTGGGAAATAGGAGCGAGCCCTTTCCTTTGTATGGGGCTGTCTCCCTTTTCCCCGCCACCCCCCTACAGTACAGGTAAATATCCAACTGATTGTTTTGTGTTCGGTACTACCAATTATTGCTTTTGGGTAATATAAGGGTTCCCCTAGCTTCCCCCCCCCCCCCCAACAGCAAGGGTCAGTACTCTGACTAGCTGTTGTTAGTTGTGTTGTCAGTTTTGGGGTACAAGGGTCTGCCTAGCTTGGGCCGACCAGGGTGGGTTAAGAGTAGTATTAGTAAGGGTATTAGGGTTAAGTTAGTTTTATGTTTATAAAAGTTCCAAAGCACAAAACCATTATAATGTACGGGCCACACTGCAAATGTAATTTACTGCATAACAGGATACCAGATACAGAGGACGTTGGCAAGGGTATTACTATAAACGCACCACTTATCCTACTAAGTATCTTTCTTACTTTCAATGCAATCAGTTAAACTTAAATTTATCAGCTGGAATGTAAGGGGAATGAATGACTCGATGAAAAGGCACATGATATTCAATTACTTAAGCAGACATAGACCGGACGTGGTGGCGCTCCAGGAGACACACATCTCTGGAAGCAAAATAATGGCATTAAAACGAGGCTGGGTTGGTTGGGCGTATCATTCTGCTTTTTCCCAATGTTCACATGGTGTTTCCATCTTGGTTAAAAAATCGCTCCAATTCCAACCAATACACGTCAAGTGTGATCAGTTTGGTAGATACGTGTTTATACACTGTAAAATTAATGGCATTGCATTGCTTCTCCTGAACATCTATATCCCTCCTCCATATAGTGCCTCAGTTCTTCAAGAAGGAGCAAAATTTACTGCTCAGTACCCTAGTGCCCAGGCACTTTGGATGGGGGATTTTAACACCGTTTGTAATGCCTCCCTTGATAGAATCCCGCCTCGTATAGACAAACCCACTTCATTTGCTCATCTAACAGCAGAAATGGACTTAATAGATGTTTGGCGCCATTTTAATCCGCAGGGTAAACTCTACACATGTTACTCCTCCACCTTTAAAACCTCCTCCAGACTTGATTATTTCCTAGTAACTCCTTTAGTCCTGAAAGATGTGGTTGAGGTTGGAGCGCTGCCACGTCTAGTATCTGACCACATGCCAATAACCCTTACAGTGGAATGGGGCCTGAAGCCACCTTTTCAATTTTGGAAGTTAAACCCCTTTTGGCTAGAATTAATACAAACGCATGACCAAATTACTACTCACCTTGAAAGCTTCATGTTTGACCACAGAGAGGAGGAGGACTTACTCCTGGTATGGGAGACGTTTAAAGCATTTATCAGGGGGGTAATGATTCAGGCTGTCTCGGCCTGCAAGAGTGACTCGAAGCAAAGGGAGCATGACCTTATTAAAAAAATCGATTTGGCTAAAGCTCAATACATAAGCAACCCGTCCCCTGTTACCCTATCATTATGGCAAGTATTAGAACGCCAGCACAAAACCATGCTGGAGGAAATTACCAAAAATCAAACTTTTCTTTAGCAAACAGGCACATTTTGAGCAGGGTGAGAGAGCGGGCACACTACTGGCTAAGATCTCCAAAATCTATACCTCTCCTCCGGTTATTACACACATTAAAGACCCCTCCGGCGTCCCAGTTTCAGGATGTGCTGAAATAAATAATACATTTTTTGAGTATTACAAGGCTCTCTATACTACTAAAACCCTTGCCACACAAACAGACTCTGAAATCTTTCTTTCTGAGATCAATCTACCCAGATTAAACCCAGAGCAGGCCCTACTACTTGATGCCCCCATCACCCAAGATGAACTAACTACAGCAATTGCCAGTTTTCCCAACAAAAAGGCCCCTGGCCTTGACGGTCTTCCCATAGAAATGTATAAAAGATATTCGGATTCTATAGTACCAATACTTCTCCAGACCTATGAAGCGGCTTTCGAAGTGGGTCGTCTTCCCTCCTCTATGACGGAAGCTCTCATTATAGTGTTGCCCAAACCTGGCAAGGACCCCCTTTTATGTGACTCTTACCGCCCAATTTCGCTTCTTACAACTGACATCAAAATCCTGGCGAAGGTATTGGCCATTAGACTAAATTCAGTAATTTTATCTTTAATCCACCCTGACCAAACTGGCTTTATGCCTGGCAAAAACACTGCAATAAATATTCGCAGATTGATGACCAACTTACAAGCTAACCATTTAAACTCGGGTCGCAGAGTCATCGCCTCCCTAGACATGGCCAAAGCTTTCGACACTGTTGAGTGGCCTTACCTGCAGGCGGTCCTTGCCAGGTTTGGCTTTGGAGAGGCCTTTTGTAATTGGGTGAGACTACTCTACCAGGCCCCTAAGGCAAGACTGGGTACAAATGGGTGGATCTCGGCCCCCTCACTAGGTCGGGGGACCAGGTAGGGCTGCCCGCTCTCTCCCCTGCTCTATGCTCTAGCTGTGGAGCCGCTAGCATGTCGTATAAGAACCAACCCCCTGATACGTGGGCTGTGCACTGATCACACAGAAGAAAAGATCAGCCTCTATGCCGATGATACGATCCTGTACCTGGAGGACCCGGACTCCTCTCTGAAGGCAGCCTTAGACACGATAGAGGAGTCCGGATACTACTCCGGCCTTAAATTGAATGCAACTAAATCAGTCCAGATGCACTTAGATGCCCCCTCTTCAGCACAATCCCAATCATCTAACCTGCTGCAACCGGTGCAATCCTTTAAATACCTGGGGGTAGCGATCCATCCAAATCCCAACCATTACATGGAAGCAGAAATTATACCTCTTATTTCCCTGGTACAAGCGAAGTGTAAGGCCTGGTCTAAACTATATCTAACTGTAGTGGATAGAATAAATTTAATTAAAATGGTCCTGTTACCTAAACTACTGTACGTCCTACACCACTCCCCGATTTATATACCCCAATCAGTCTTTAAAAAATTTAGGGGAACTATCCTCTCCTTCATCTGGAACCACAAGAGTCCTCGTGTTAAGCACTCCCTCCTAATAAACTCAAATGGCCTTGGAGGCCTAGCTCTCCCCTCAATACAGCACTACTGCCTAGCGGCACAACTCCAGCACATAGCCACTTGGTTCTCCTTAGAGGGCCTTTACAACCCTGAAGCCCTAGGCTACAACAACGACTTATCAAAAGAAAGTGTAGCCCTTGACCTCCTACGTGAATATATTCCCCCCCAGTAAATCAAGCAACACAATTCTGGTTCAGGCCCTTAAAGTATGGAAACGGGTAGGTGGCTTGTACATTTCCTCCACCTATGACTACCACACCCCTCTCTGGCACAACCCGCATTTTCCTGAATTCAACTCCATCCCAGACCCAATTTTTTGGGAAAGAATTGGTGTTGCATTCCTGGGAAATGTAATAACTGGGCATACCCTTACCTCCTTTACCTCCCTCCAAAACCACCACCCTGAAATTGCATCCCAATTCCTTAGATACCTACAATTGAAACATGCTTTTACTGCACAATTTAAAAACGCACCAGTCCACATTGAGCCCCATAATATACTACACTTGATTGAGAAGGGCCCGACCAAACATCAAATAGGCTATATCTATAAGAAATTTATAACAAAGGAAGCATGTGATCGCACCCTCGGGTCCAAAGAAAAATGGATTGCGGAAGGACTGCTACTAGAGGAAGATGATTGGGATGACGCCCTAGAGGCTGTAAAGAGGGCTTCCCTATGCATTAAAGACCGGGCTACCCAGCTCTATATCCTACATCAAGCTTATCTGACCCCTTCGCGTGTGGTTAAGTACAACGCCAATGCTAGCAAGCTGTGCCCAAAATGCGACCTCGACTCCCCCTCCTTCTACCACCTAATCTGGAGTTGCCCCCACATTTCTTCCTTCTGGAAGCAAGTGATTAAATTCTTGCATGATAAGATGGGTTCCCCAGTAACACTGGACCCAATATTATGCATACTAGGAGTTATGCAAGACGAAGGCATGCAACCGTGCACTAAATCCTTTATCCGTGAGACTCTATTCGCGGCACGACAGGAGATAGCCTTGAGATGGCTGTCCCCTGCCTCTCCGCTTCTTTCTAGCTGGATTAAGAGATTGGATGACGGTCTGGCATACAAAAAACTGGTCTATACGCACAGGGGCCGTGTCACCCAACTTCACCTCATATGGGATCAATGGGAAAACAGGAAATAATTCCAATTGCTGCTATCATGTGCCTGCCTCAGCAGTGCATAACACTGCATGACATTCAATATTCTGAACTGTAGATAAAAATAACAGTACCTGCTATAGTAAAGTCATGTAGTGTGGTTCTTTTACTACATATAACCCCCTTACTTGCTGAAACTTGTACTTTGCTAAATCGCTAATTTGTAAAAAGTTAACATCCCAATGGAACTCATAATTGATTGTAATAACTCTGTATGGATTTACATGTATGTATCCCTGCACGTTTTTAATTTCCATTCTGTTGCTATTGCAATGTTGCCTGTACTTACTCTATATGCCTCAATAAACTTGTTGGTTAAAAAAAAAAATATAGAGCCCGTGATATCATGCTCTCTATTATTGCTACACGGATTGGCAGGTGGTAGGGTTAATTACTCACCCATTGGCAAGTAGTTTATGAATGACAGAAAGCCGTCATGGTGTTTTTTTTCTGAAGTCTTTTGAAGCTCTGTGGTCACCCACACATGCTTGCCCTGGCCCGCCCCAGCTTGGCAACCACAGCCTAATTGGTGGCTGCTAAGCTGTGGGCAGGGCCCGGCAGGCAGGAGAGGATGGCCACAGAGCTTTGTAAGACTTCAGGTAACATGACCACGGCTGTCTTATATATGGAGGGGGCAGAGTTTCTGTTGTTAATGAATTATGGGCGAGCGGATGAGTGATTAACGCAAACGCTCCCCAATCCTTGCAACAATAATAGAGAGCCTTAAAGTCGCCACTAATGATCCAATCTTTTTCATCCAATCTTACCATTTCTATGTAATAGAAGGTAACTGCCTGAAGTATCCATTCAGTATATTCACTCAATTTACCCTTATACTACATAGATTTGGTAAGATTGGATGAAAAAGATTTGATCATTAGTGGCCACCCTTACATTGCCAGTTCTCTGTTTCATGCTGGACGTACTCTTTAAAATATTTAATTGACAGCTTTAGAAGAGTCAATAAAATGGGTGAGTTTTATATCGGCCACATTACTGGAAGCCAAACAAGCCTTTTAAAATTCTATTTCAAACTCATGAAAAAAACACGGCCATTGTAGTGGGAGAAAATGAGGGTTTGAGTGATCAATGAAAATTCAAGCAAGCAAACGAAAAAGATGCTTTGGGGAGTTCTTATTTAGCTGTTTTTTTTCCTATTTTAGGTGGAGCAGATGCTGCTGGAATTCAAGCTTCATGAAGAAGATTTGCAGGTGTTGATGAGCAGGCTGCTGGCTGAGATGGAGAGGGGGCTTCACCTGGAAACCAATGAAGAAGCAAGTGTGAAAATGCTGCCCACCTACGTTCGATCGACACCTGATGGCTCAGGTGGATATCCGAGATAATGCCATTTCCAGTTCTCAGATATAGAGGGATGGACAGAATCATCAACTTGTTCTGCCAAAGGTCCAGCAGCAAATGTAAAAAGTCCCATGCACTGTCCATTCCAGCTTATGTAGGGGTCTATTCCATGCCTGTAAACAGCTACAGAAGCTCAACGAAGAGCCCCCTCTATCTTACATTGTTATTTGGGTTGAAAAAAGACTTAGGCCCATCGGGTTCAGCAGGAAAAAAGTTACAACACCAGCTTGCAACCTCACATGTCCCTGTTGATCAAGAGGATGACGAAGAAAACGTTACAAGGCATGGTCCAATTAACCCCTGGCTAATCTGGCCCCATATTGAAGGCCAGAGGCAGCATATACTATACAGCCCAGAATAGGCTGCTATGAACAATGTGGCTAATCAAGGTTTGATTATATTGAAAGGCCCACCATTATTTTTTTTCTCACCATAGGAAACAATATATTAAAAAAAACCATGAAAATAGGGACTTCATCTTACAAAAGGGGACGTCTCTGCCAGAATGGGGGCTAAATTCCATGTTCTGGCCTTACTTTTGCTCAGCCTTCTACCTCCATGCCCATTAAGCTAAAATAAATGAAGAATGGTTGCCATATTCAGGATGACGGCTTCTTACTCCTACCCCAATGGCCAGCATACATATTTTATATTTTATCAACCATAGCTTATCTTAAAGCAACCTGAAAAAAGACTTAGGTACTCAGCTAAGAATAGGGAAGGTTCTGGATCCCATAGAGCCTTCCCCGTCTCTCCATCTCTTCGTCACCCCACTGTCCCCCATTCAAAATGTGTGCCTTTGTAAGTCATCAGAATGCTTCCGAAGTACTCATGCCCCGAAGTTCTTCCAAAGACGGGTGCATTCACATTGGACTGCACGTGTGCAGTACAGATCAGCACATATTGGGGAGTAATCGGGGACAGGAGTACTTCCAAGGCTGCCCAAGGAGGGCGGACGACTTAGGGCCTGTTTCCACTACACGCAGATTCTGCGTGCAGAAAACTGACTCCAATGAATGCCTATGAGCCTGTTTCCACTGAACGTGATTTTTCTGATGCAGATTTCCCATAGGCTGTCATTGGAGTCAGTTTTCTGCATGCAGAATCTGCGTGTAGTGGAAACAGGCCCTAATTCTACCTGCAGCTCAAATTATTTCACATAGGTAGGACAGCAGTGGGCGGAGAAAGGACCAGAAAGGCTCTATGGGATACAGGACTAGTGTTGTTGTTCGCGTCCGGATTTCTGTATTTGGAAACCCGGATAACACAGTGCACAGCCATTCAGCACCATTAGCAGGGGATAGAGTCCCAGAGTTGCACTTCACGTTGTGTTAACTGCTGGCAATGAAAGGGACAGAATGTGATTGAAATTTTGTGAAATGACAGCATTAAAGAGAGTCTGAAGCCAAAATAATTTGCTCTTTTTATTGCCCACTTATGTTAAGCAGTAAGGTCAAAGCTAATTTGCCGCAAAAGCGCGGCAAAACAATGTATTTATCCACCTGAAATCCCCGGGGCAAAATTCTCCCTTCGCTACCTGGAGGAGGCAGAGCTTTGCGTAGTAGCTCTGGCTCTGCTCCAGTCAATCTCCGCCAACCTCCGCCTCTCTCCGCCCCTCTCAGTCTTCTTTCACTGAGAGAGGCGGGAAGAGGCGGAGATCAGCAGAGATTTACTGGACTGGAGGCAGAGCTACAGCGAAAAGCTCTGCCTCCCCTGGGCAGCAACATCCATGACCTGGAAAGTCGTGGAACTTTGCCCCGGGATTTTGGGGGGATAAATACCTTGTTCTACCGCGCTGTTGCTTGCGGCAAATCTGCTTTCATCTTACTGCTTAACATAAGTGGGCGATAAAAAGAGCACATTATTTTGGATTCAGACTCTCCTTAAGAACCTGACAGACTTTCTAACCCAGGCATTCTATAGGTAACATTTTCTTTCTCTCAGTTTATGTCCTTTGTGGTCCTTTTTGGTAAGCCGAAGTAAAGAGAGGTCAAAGAAGGCGTCAGGTGGGCCCCTTGACACCCACTAGGCCCCAAGTACCTGCTTAGGTTGTCTGGTGAATGATCCTGCTCTGGTTGCCACTTTTTTTTGAGGACAGGCAAATAAAATTACCTCCAATGTCAACAGAGGTTCTTAAAGAGGAACTGTAGTGAAAATAATTGCATAAAATTGCTATTTTTTTTTACAATAGTAATTTATAAATATTTAGTCAGTGTTTGCCCATTGTAAAATATTTTCTCACCTTGATTTACAGTCTGAAATTTATCACAGGTGGCCACATTTTTACTCCTGTCAGGTGATCTCTTCGGAATTTTTTTTACTGAAAGTTCTGAAGCCAGTGCAAATAATACCTGGTCTCCCAGAATGGGAGCGTCTGTATCTATACAGCAATATATACAGTAGATATAAGAGGTTGTTGGGTATCCAGAATAATTTACTGCATTCTTCTATACGTCACTTCAAATAGTCCTGATGTTCCATTGCATTGTAGTGTAGCTGGAAGGTTGCATCTCACTAGGACTTCGTATATGTCTTTAAAACTTCCAGTATATCTGCCACCAACTCCAATTATTTCCCTTCCTTTCTTCTATACAAACCCTTGATAAAATGAGCCGCTACTCTGTCACCCATTTGAATATAATCAATCTCACACTGTTGGGATAATTCACAAGACACTCCCATGAAACAGCATGGCATTCTTGGGTATCTAATGACATTCATAGGAAAGGGTAATATGGGCTTGCACAACACTATACCCATTTAGGTACATCTGCACAGATCACAACCACTCACCAGTTTTTATATGCAACCGTTTTCTACTATGGGCAGTGGCGGCTCCAGCTTCATATTTTTTGGGGGGATGAGGGGGCACAAAGGGTGGCTGGCTGGTGGGGCCCATCTGGGTGATCAAAATCAATGTATGTATGGCGAGCATTTAACTCGCGAGAAAATTGGCTACTTGACTAGTTTGCTGGCTTGCTTTAATCTTTACTTGCTAGCAAACTGCTCCTGTGTGGACAGATCACAGACAAATCATTCCAGCCCCAGCCTTTGTCTCATGACTCTGAAAGCAAGGGAATGGAGAGAAACACTTTGTGTGTAACTCCTTATGATAGCAGCTAAGCATTGCTGGTACTAGTAATCTTTCAGCTTGTAAGCCTTCTTCAGACTCTATTCCTGCTGTTGACTGACAATGTTACAACATATAAGCAGAAGGAGGTACAAAGATTTATTTTGCAAATATAAGTATGATCCAAATACATTAATAAGAAGGGATCTTGCAAGGATTGTGAGGTGTTTATGGCAAATAGATAAGATGCTTTGTTTACTTAACGCCTACATAGACTCAGACTGACATGGAGCGTTTTTTTTACAGGCCCTACCCAGTTCACTGTATGCTACTGGAACCTGTAAACAGTTAACTGCATGTTACTGAGCAGGGGGGCACTCAGAGGGGGCCCATGACTACGGGATAACCACTCAGATTATACAGTCAAGTACAATAGGGGAAAAGATAGCTGAGTGAGTTGTGCGCCCCTCCTACACTGTGCCCTGAGGCTGGAGCCTCTCTCGCCTCTGCCTCGGCCTGGCCCTGACCTTGATTGTACACTCTTACCACTTCTATGTGATATGAGTGACTACCTAAAGTAACCATTTTCTCTTCTACTACATAGATTTGGTAAGAATTTACAATCGATATTGTATCAATAGTTGGCACCTTTTCAACCAGTGACAGGCATGTTACTGGTGATTAGTTTGTAAAGGACCTGAGTAGAATACATAGTGGTGTTCTGGGCTGTCAATCATGTCACCTCATTTTATGGACATCAGCTGATACAGTATGCTCAATAGACAGTGTATGAATAAATGGGCACAAAACTTGTCACGATGTAAAAACAAACATTCTTGTGTAAACAGTGGCTATGGGCTGCACTCCTGCCTGTGTCCTTCACCCTGATCATTCCAGCTTTCTTTTTTGTCTTTACACATCTTCTATTTACAGACGAGGCATGTGCCTGGCTGCGGGTGGGAGAGCCGCCAGTGATTAGGGTTTTGCAGTGTCACAGGTCAATGTGTGTCACCGCTGTACACTCAGAAGCAGTTTGTAAACACTGATATTCCGAGAATGAGTGCTAGCCAGTGGGGTACAGAATAAGGTATATGTACCAAGACTATTATCAGTGGAAAAAAGCAGAAAGAGCTAAGCGATCCAGGCTCCAGCAAGCCTAGAGAGAAAGCCTAGAGAGAAAGCCTAGAGAGAATTGTTTGCCTTTGGGTGGCAAAAATTATCCTCCATCCCACTACCCTCTAGACTGTAAGCTCGCAAAGGCAGAGAGACCGCCCCCCCCAGGGTGTATACTGTTTCTGTGTATTTTATCAAATGAACATTTTCCAATATTGGTGATGTTTTTGTGCTTACGTTGCTGGATGTCCTGCTTATATAGCGTGTTGTGCTGCTGACATATATCTATGCTCCCCACTATTGTCTGTTTTGTACTATGTACAGTGCTATGATATGTGTTGTCAATATATATACAGTGGACCCTTGGTTTGCGAGCATAATTCATTCTGCAAACATGCGTGTAGTCCAAAGCACTCTTATATCAAAGTGAATTTCCCCATAAGAATGAATGGAAACCCAGGTGATTGGTTCCACAATCCAAAAACAGTTATAAGTAGTAAACCAGTATAAAATAAAAATGTAAACAAGACTTTCACTATAACAGAATCATTCCATCTGGTGGCTCACCCCAACCTTTTGTTTGTGTGGCTTTAAAGTGTACCAGAGCTGAAATAAATAAAACGGTTTATACATACTTGGGGCTTCCTCCAGCCTCATCCGCTCGGATCACTCTCACCCCGCCGTCCTCCGCTACCCGCAGCTTCAGGAACCAGGTCCCGTCACTGACGTCAATCACGGCCAGCTACGCAGGAGAAGTGCGTCCTATACGCAAACAGCGCACTTCTCTTACGTTAGACTGGCTCTGACTGACGGAAGTGATGGAACCCAGTTCCCGAAGCTGTGGGCAGCGGAGGACGGACGGAGGCATGGGAGCAATCCGAGCGGATGGGCCCAGGTATGTATAAAATGTTTTATTTATTTCAGCTCCGAGTCACATTTACAAGGAACTAGTGTTGGGCGAACAGTGTTCGCCACTGTTCGGATTCTGCAGAACATCACCCTGTTCGGGTGATGTTCGAGTTCGGCCGAACACCATTAGGTGTTCGGCCAAACCGTTCGGCCACATGGCTGAACTAAGAGCGCATGGCCGAACGTTCCCCGAAAGTTCGGCTAGCGCTGTGATTGGCCGAACGGGTCACGTGGTTCGGACCCGAACGCGCTCTGATTGGCCGAACGGTCACGTGGTTCGGGTAAATAAATACCCGAACCACGTCATATCTCCGCCATTTGTCTGTGGGTTTAGCTTTGGGTAGGCAGGCAGGGTAGTTTGCTCTCCAGCCACGCTAGCCAGGGTCCCCCCCCAGTCATTGTGTGTCGCTGCTGGGAACAGTAGTACACCGCTCGCTCAGCCACACTATATATAGCATTGTTTACTGCCACTGTGTACCTCGCTCAGCCACACTATATATAGCATTGTGTTTACTGCCACTCTGTGTACACGGCTCAGCCAGACTATATAGCATTGTGTGTACTGCCACTGTGTACCTCGCTCAGCCACCCTATATATAGCATTGTGTTTACTGCCACTCTGTGTACACGGCTCAGCCAGACTATATAGCATTGTGTGTACTGCCACTGTGTACCTCGCTCAGCCACGCTATATATAGCATTGTGTTTACTGCCACTCTGTGTACACAGCTCAGCCAGACTATATAGCATTGTGTGTACTGCCACTCTGTGTACACGGCTCAGCCAGACTATATAGCATTGTGTGTACTGCCACTCTGTGTACACCGCTCAGCCAGACTATATAGCATTGTGTGTACTGCCACTCTGTGTACACGGCTCAGACAGACTATACAGCATTGTGTGTACTGCCACTGTGTGTACACGGCTCAGCCAGACTATATAGCATTGTTTACTGCCACTCTGTGTACACGGCTCAGCCAGACTATATAGCATTGTTTACTGCCACTCTGTGTACACCGCTCAGCCAGACTATATAGCATTGTGTGTACTGCCACTCTGTGTACACGGCTCAGCCAGACTATATAGCATTGTTTACTGCCACTCTGTGTACACGGCTCAGCCAGACTATATAGCATTGTTTACTGCCACTCTGTGTACACCGCTCAGCTAGACTATATAGCATTGTGTGTACTGCCACTCTGTGTACACCGCTCAGCCAGACTATATAGCATTGCGTACTCTGCCAGTCAGTGTGTATATTGCTAGGATCAGTAATACTTCACTCACCGCCAACCACTATATGAGCTCACCATGAGTTCCTCAGAGACCTCCGCTGTGAGCAGCACTCCCAACAACAGCAACAGCCAACGCCCCACGCAAGCTATAACATCCACCCCAGCAGCCAGTGGTCAGCAGCAGCCCTCCCCGGAGGAGAGATGAGTAAATTTGTTTGTAGTATCCATATGTGGCACTAGGAGTGTTTTGCACGTTATGTTGTGTGAGCTGAGTAAGTACAGCTCCACAACATGTTATTTCAGTTGGTTTTGCACTTTTGCACTTACAATCAGTGTTTTTAATCTGTTATTTATTTTTATTTATTCACAATTTTTATTTTTATTGTTCCAGTGATATATTGATACCACATTGATATTTCCAGCACCAGCACTTTTTCACATACGAATTAGAAAAAATTCTACACATGAATTAAATCGGGATACACCCAAAGATTTTCACAACAGATTTTATATATATATATATATATATATATATATATATATATATTTTTTTTTTTTGTATTATATTTATTATATCTGTATAGTCATCACCACACATGTACTATTTACTATTTTTTATTTCCTTGTATAATGGAGCTTTGCCACATTTTGTATTGTCACCACTAGATGGGGTTATATATCTTTGACATTAATGTTCTCTTTATTTACGTTTTTATTTCATCAGAATATTTCTCTAATTTCCCCCTTTTTGTTTATCTCATTGCTTCCCTGTATTGCTATTTTTGTTTTTAATCAATTTTACATATATATGTATACATGGCTATCAGTTTGTGCTGCCAGCGCTCTCAAACTTTATTACTTACGCACTTCCCTATCGACTTAGATTTAGTATGCGCAGATGCGCCGCTCGCTCCAATGGAGAGGAGCGGCGTCACTGCGCACATGCGTGGCCACGCATGGAAGATAGGCAGTGACTGTCTACAGGGACGTACGTTGTTACTATTTAAACGTGCACCTTGCACCTTATCTGCACCTCTTGAAAAAGCGGCAGGAGCCGCGATACGCGTGGAGGGGGCTCTGGGGACTGCATGCACGAGTACACTGACGGGCAGGTAATACTTTGCTCTCTTTGATTTTTTCCACTGTCTCGCTGGGAGCGCTGACTGGCATTTAACATGTATAAGATTAACAGTTTATTGTCCATGTTGTGCAAGAGGTTTAGTATCTGATTTAATATCTGTATTATGCTATGTCTTTGCTGTCCAGAGAGTGTTGTAGCCATTTATGCTACTGAGTCTTTTTGATTTATAAGGATTCAATAACAGTGAGATCGGTCACTCGATATATATTATTTCTTGTGACTGCATTCATGCAGGCATATGTTACTGCCCAGCATTAGTCTAATTGGCTGACTTTTTTGAATCGATCACATCATACATAGTTATTCAGTGTTTATATCAGTATCCCCAGGGTCTATGACCCATATTTTAAGTGTTTTTATTTATTGTTTGGTCTTGGTGTTTTGAATAAAGATTATGTTCTATAGTTGAACCTGGTAGTGTGCATTGCCATTTTTTCCTCATGCAGATGATCTTTTCTTATTGGTTACACATATATTCTTTCCCCTGGTTTTTGTCTTCTAAACCTAGGTGTGTCTTATGGTTGGGAGCGTCTTATAGTCTGAAAAATACGGTAGTACATAATAGTATATAATACTAGACAGGGAGCTACTGCCATATTTTATTATTCAAACATCCATGAAATTTTGCCAACAGATCAACATATCTACACCTTACTTTTTAAGACAATGTTTTAGTATAAATTAAAGTACAATATTTTAATATGATTAAATGTGATTGAAATTATTAAAAAAAAATCTTTAGTGTGATAAATAACTTCTTTATAAACATGTTACCGCTGCTTGTTGCCTTCCGAGTCCCTCCAGTCTCCTGTTCAACTCTATTTTACTGCCCATGCGGTTGAATATTGTTGACCGGACATACTCGGGGGCTGTGTATGAGTGCATAGATATGGGGCATGTACAAGTTCTGAACTGCACAAGCCAAGTAAAAGAAAGCACTCCTGCCCCATGTATAGAATGTGGGCAGCACAAGAGCTTCCTTCCATTAAGCATGCCTGAGTTCCGAACCACGCATACCCAGTGGAAGGGAGCACCCAAGCCCATTGATTTGCCATTGAACACCAGAGCTTCCTTTTACTTGCAAGTTCCGAACCACACATGCCCATTGTCTGTGCGCTTGTGCATAGCATAGGCGACAGTATACCACTGCACCGGCAGTCTAATACAAACATAGAGCAGAACGGGGAATGGGAGGGTCCTCAAAGAGCAATGAGCATCAGTAAGATGATTATTAAGTTAATTATGACATAAATACGGCAATTTATTTTCAATAGTTTCACTTTTGACTTCAGATGTACTTTAAAAAAACATATGGATACTGTATATTACAAAAAAAAAAAAAAAAAAGAAGTCTGGCTAAAACAGGCATTGTTTCTCTTTAGCATTGAGATGCTTTCTGCATTGATCTCTAGGTACTGGCTGCAATGCATGTTACATGGAGGAGATGTGTAACGTGGGGCTGGTGGAAGGAAAAGAGGGACGCATGTGTGTCAACACAGAGTGGGGAGCGTTTGGGGACATGGAAGAGATAGAAGACTTCCGACTGGAGTATGATCGTGTGGTGGATGAAGGCTCGCTAAATCCTGGTCAGCAACTGTAAGAATACAACGTCTTGTTTTCTGTCTTGGTGGTACATGTAAAATCTTTCCTCCTGACTCTGTAAATTAAAGCTAACACTACTTGCCCTTATTTAGAGGCCCATTCACTCCTCACAGAATGAAAAACGTGAACTCTTAATCCTGTGCGTCTGCCGGTCACCAATCACCTTCCATCTGCAATTTAATGCATCAGAAAGGCAGTGTTTGTATGTGTCAGCACTGGACACACTGTATAATTATCCAGCAGCAACAACTGCATCATGTTGCATCTCAGTGTAGCTGTGGCCACGATCCAATGTGATGGACCCCTCTCCACTGCCCTTGCCTAGTGCTAGCAAGCGACTGGCCGATGTATGGGAGCAGCAGACAGGTGGTGAATTCACCGCCTTCAGCCTCCCGTGTGATAGAACCTTACAAAATCCTAGAAGTTCTGGTTCACCATGATCTATCCACATAGCCGATTCACTGAAGACTCCCAGTGGAGTCTCTGTTCGAGGGATTAATGAGACCAGCAGAGAGCTACAAGGTGAAAGTTGGGCAAGAGAACACGTGGCATAGTGGTAAGCACACTCACTATGCAGCACTGATGCGAATCCCAGCCAGAGCACTATCTGCATGGTGTGTGTATATTCTCCCTGTGTCTGTGTGGGTTTCCTCTGAGCAGTCCAGTTTCCTCCCACATCATCAAAAACATACAGATAAGTTAATTGGCTTCCCCCTAAATTGGTCCTAGACTACAAACGATACATACATACATAGACATATGACTAAGGTAGAGATTACGGTAGATTGTGACCACCTCTGATGGACAGTTAGTGACAAGACAATATATATACTCTGTACAGCCCTGCGGAATGTCGGCGCTATATAAATACTAAATAATAATAACTTGTGTATAACCAGGATCTTGTGATTTCAAATGTGCATCCAGCTACAATCTCCTGCTTGGTAAATATAACAATCATAGCCACAATCACCTTCTCTAATGTCACTGTATGATCCTGTATAGTGTGATTCTTTAACTCTGCATGTAATATAGCAGTGATGGCTAACTTTGGCACTCCAGCTGTGACAAAACTACAAATCCCATCATGCCTCTGCCTCCCCGAGTTATGCTTAGAGCTGTCAAGAGTATTGCAAATCCTCATGGGACTTGTAGTTCCACCACAGCTGGAGTGCCAAGGTTAGCCACCACTGTAATATATGAAGTTTAACAAGAAATCTAGTGTTTCATTTTCCAGTTGGTTCAGTTTCTGGGTACTGACCTATAAAAATATATATATATATATATATATATATATATATATATATATATATATATATATATATATATATATATATATATATATATATACTGTGTATAGACTAGATAGGTCTTTTGCCCATAGTTTGTCTATGTCCCACTCTGATTGCATGTTATTTGTTCCACTGTACAGCTATGAGAAGATGATTGGTGGAAAGTACATGGGCGAATTGGTCAGGCTGGTCTTGATGAAAATGGTGAATGAGAATTTGGCTTTTGGTGGAGAAGCTTCTGAAAAACTGAAGACAAGGGGAAGTTTTGAAACTCAATTTGTGTCACAGATAGAAGGGTAAGGGGATGTCCTTACACTCCGTGTGGTGTCGTTTTGCAATAATAAGAATAATAGATCATTATGCCAAGTTTAGTTCAACATTTAAAAAAGACCAAAGGAGCAAAAAAAAAATGCAACATGACAAATTAAACCAAATTGTAGTGTAGAAACTTCCATCTTTTTTGGCAGCTCCCTCATATTACACAATGATGGACTGGCCTTCGACCATTAGTAGGGATGGGAAATGAGATGCTATTTAGTCCAAGTTCATGCAAATGTATGCAGCTTAGAAATAGATCAGGCAAAAGCAGAGACTTCTGCAAAAAAGGTTCACTTGATTCTTTAGGCTGCTTTCACAGTGGGACGTTACAGGCACACGTTAGAGGACGTTACAGGCGCACGTTAGAGCAGCCTGTAACGCAGCCCACCACACAGTAATGAAAAATCAATGGGCTGTTCACAGTGCCCACGTTGCGTTACATTGTAACGCTGCATGTTCTGGGAAAGTGCAGCATGCTGTGCTATACTGGCTTTAGCTGCGTTAGACTGCTTGCACATGCTCAGTGACTAGCCACATGACTAATTAATATTCACTGCACTGTGGTGAGGTAACCTGGACTCATAGTGTTGTCCAGATCATGAATGAATCGTTCATTTGATCCGGATCTTTTTGTGAGTCGAATCATCACAATGAACGATTCGGTTCACAGTGGATGTCTGTCTGGAAGAAACAGGAATATACAGAATGTACAGTGCAGGGAATTTTTTTTTTATTAAATCAAAGCTTAAAGAGAATCTGTATTGTTAAAATCGCACAAAAGTAAACATACCAGTGCGTTAGGGGACATCTCCTATTACCCTCTGTCACAATTTCGCCGCTCCCCGCCGCATTAAAAGTGGTTAAAAACAGTTTTAAAAAGTTTGTTTATAAACAAACAAAATGGCCACCAAAACAGGAAGTAGGTTGATGTACAGTATGTCCACACATAGAAAATACATTCATACACAAGCAGGCTGTATACACCCTTCCTTTTGAATCTCAAGAGATCATTTGTGTGTTTCTTTCCCCCTGCATCTCTCATGCACTGAAGTTTCAGGCTGCTCTTTTCTTCCTGCAAACAGCTTTGCCCTTGTCTGAATTTCCTCAGTATGTGAAAGCCCAGCCAGCTCAGAGGACGATTTATCCAGCTTGTAAAAGATAAGAGAGAAGAGAGAAGCTGCTCTAATCTAAATAATACACAGGCAGTGTGCATAGAGGGGCCTGGAAGGGGGAGTTCATAGCAGAACCACAACACTGAAGAACTTGGCAGCCTTCCAGACACAGGCCGACAAGTCTGACAAGAGAGAGATAAGTTGATTTATTACAGAGACTGTGATAGCAGAAAGTGCTGCAGTAAGCCAGAACACATTAGAATAGCTTTTGGAACTTGTAGGATGATAAAAAACAGGATGCAATTTTTGTTAAGGAGTCTCTTTAAAGTAGCATACGGTGAAATAAATAAAGTAAAAGTATGCCAATACATCTGACATAACTTATACAGCATACAACATAATAAATAAAATTAAAAGTATGCAATTCAACAAGAACAAAGAACCAAGGAACAAGTTCGTTCCAACATATAATATAGCAATAATATGCCATAAGTCTAGCACATTCTTCATCTGAAATAGCATAAAATGAAGAAATAAGATACAATATAACAAGCACAAGAAACCTTAGATACAATCTGTTCCATGCATGAAACATAGAATATACCTAACAGGCTGATGAGGAAACATCACCCACACGCATTCATACCGACAAGACAACCAGATGAAAAGCAAATAAATACACATAACACCAACCACCACCCAAAAGACGCAAGACAACACCTACATTACAACACTCAAACAACAACAACAACAACAACAACAAAAAAACATATAACATACACCACCCCCAAAAAAGTGAAGCACAACATACACACCTCATTTACACTAAGCGGGACTTTTACGCCCGAGGATATTACAATAGCAACTAAACACAAGACTGAAGACAAAACACAAGACTAGACGAGAGGAAAAAAAAAAAAATATTAAACCCACGGACAAGACAAAAACCTTACCTACAAGTAGGAAAGAAGCACAAAGGGATACTCCCCCTTGTGCCTGCGACCAGACTTCAAAAATAATGCAAAAAGGACAAAATCTACCGTGTAAAGAAGAAGAAGATAGACAAAGCTCACACCCAGGAGAGGAGTCCACCAGTTCAAGGAGGCTTGATGTTCTGCCATGCCAGAACCCAAGCTCCTCTCCCCAGCTTCTTCTTCTCCAAGTACCGAATGGTCCCCACCTCACCCAGAATGCTGTTCACCACCACCTGGACGGGCAAGTCTTTTTTCCTAATAGCTAAGTCACAACGTGCCAACCACAAGTGTCTCCTAACCATTAAACTGACTATGTATAATGTGCACAAATCATAACCCTGGCGAAGATTGAAAGCTCCATAGGCCCACTCAGCAAGCATAACTAAGATGCGCCAGGAATGGGATATTCAGAGCCCTCCCCACCTGTTTGTATACCTCCACGTTGAAGGGGCATGACATCAGAAAGTGGTCCATGTCCTCCTCAACAGTGCACCCCTGTCGAGGACAGACACGCTCCACCACATCCCGACACTTCATGTTCCCTCCAACGTAAAGCTTGCCCTGGAAGGTAAGCCAGGCGATGTCCCCTAATTTGTTTGGAACCCGCGGCGAATTAAGCAAACGCAAGCCCCCCTTCAAAATTGTGCCTGTGCCTCAAGGCCAGTGAGTCAGGAAAGTAGGAGTCCACCAACCTAGCCGACAGGACTTTCCTGTCGACCGATCTGATGTCCTCCACCGTCAATCCCCACTGCAGCAGTTTCTTCATACAAGGTAAGATATAGGCCGGAAGATAGCCGTGACGTGCTCTCAAATTTTTCACCGGGCCACCGCTCTTCCATTCTCTAAGGAAAGGCTCGCACCAGGTCTGGAAGATACCTACCCAACTAGGCGGGTTCTCCATCAACAAACTACCAAGATTGTACTTAATAAAAATAAAGGAGAAGAAAACAATCGGGTTGACCATACCTAGGCCACCCTCCCGCATAGTTTTGTAAGTAATGCTTCTGGGCACATGGTTTAGCGTGTTTCCCCACAACATCAGGAAAAACAGGCCATTGACCCTGGTGTACAGAGATGCTGGCAAAATAGCAACATAGCTGACATACAACATTATTGGCACCAGATAGGTCTTGATCAAGTCAATCCTTTCCCTAAAGGTCAAACTCCAACCTTTCCAGCGAGCTACTTTTGTGCTGACATCAGATAGTTTGCGTTCCCAATTTCGTAGGCCATAATCACCTGGGCAGAATTTGATGCCAAGGATCTTAATTTCCTCTTGAGGCATGGGAAAGGATCCGGGAAGTCTAAAGCCTAGGTTCTCAACATGCGGTACGCGTACCCCAGGGGGTACTTCTGATGGGTCCAGGGGGTACTTGGGCTTGATATACTTAAAGGGACTCCGAGCAGTGCAGAAACTATGGAAAGATGCATATCATTTTAAAGCTCTCTTTCTCCTCTTTCCAATGATATATAAACCACCGCCCTACGCCTTTCAGTTTTCGCTGTTTTCGCGATTTAAATTGCCGTGGCCGCGATTTTAATCGCAAAAATAGAGAAAACTAAAAGGCGTAGGGCCGAGGTTTAGGTGTCACCAGAAAGAGGAGAACGAGAGCTTTAAAATGATATCCATCTTTCCATAGTTACATTGTATTACACAGGGCGACTTTTTCTGCTGAATGAAGCTGCTGACTTTGAGAAAAAGTCGCCCTGTGTAATACAATGTAACTATGGAAAGATGGATATCATTTTAAAGCTCTCTTTCTCCTCTTTCTGGCGACCCCTAAATCGCCGCCCTACGCCTTTTCGTTTTCTATATTTTCACGATCGAAATCACGACCGCTGCAATTTTTAATTGCGAAAATAGCGAAAACTAAAAGGCGTAGGGTGGCAGTTTATATATCATTGGAAAGAGGAGAAAGAGAGCTTTAAAATGATATGCATCTTTCCATAGTTTCTGCACTGCTCGGTGTCCCTTCAACCAAGAATAACAAATTTACAGATTTAGAAAATTATAATTCTTATTTAAACAGCATCAAATTAGTATTTTAGCAAATTAAAAGCAATAATAAATGCTTGCACATTGTTTAGAACCAATTATCATGTACTACGATTAAATATATATTTGTCAAGGGGTACTTGTGATCATGTTTACTATGATAGGGGTACTCGATGAGTACAGGGTTTTAAAAGGGGTACACACTTATAAAATGTTGAGAATCACTGGTCTAAAGGACTCTTCAACTTTACCCATCTAGAAAGTTTCACACTTATCCGGATTGATTTTTGAACCAGATGCCAATGAGTACCTGGAGATCTCTTCGGCAACCACCAACGCCTCCTCCGCCTTCGAGACCACCACAGTGACATCATCGGCATACGCCACCACCTTTAGAGATGAGCCACCTGAGATGCCCACCGGAACCCCACCGAGCATGCTGACTGCCTCATGGAGGGCGGTAACTGGCCCCCAGCAAGGCAATTGTTAAACACGGCAGCCAATTGAGGGGCTAAGATGGAATTGAAGGCCTTGTAAAACTCAGCCGTTAGTCCATCCGGACCCGGGGTCTTTTTAGGCGCAAGGCCACCAATGGCTCTCACTACTTCTTCTGCAGTGATCTCAGTTGTCAAATCTATGGCAGAAACATCAACATCACCCAGACCTGGTACGGAAGCCAAGAAATCTTCCATCCTCGTCTGGTCAAGTGGCTTCTCCCTAAGCAAGTCAGCATAAAACTCTCTAGCGATGGCCAAGATCTCCGACCTGGACTTTGCCAGAGACCCCGAACCATCCCTGAGACCACGGACCGTCTTAAGTGCCGAGCTTTGTTTGAAACTC
Source organism: Hyperolius riggenbachi (assembly GCF_040937935.1). NCBI lineage: Eukaryota > Metazoa > Chordata > Amphibia > Anura > Hyperoliidae > Hyperolius > Hyperolius riggenbachi. Next base: position 357,115,203 of record NC_090651.1, on the reverse strand, counting down.
TGGTAAGGATCAGGCGAGTGGTATTTACCGTGATCCCTTTCCAGAGTCAAAGAAGCCAGCCGGTCGTATTGCTGTTGCTTAAGGCGAAGTTTGACCTCAGAGATCTCCCCCGGATCTCCGCCCTCAGAGACGAGAGCAGTCAACCTCTCCCTTAGATGCTGGTAAGCGAGATTTCTACCAACACTCCTACGGATCGCTAGACCCTTGAAAAATCTGGCAACACGTTTTTTGACTTCTTCCCACCACTCAGACCTATTATCAAAGCAGTCCAGGATAGAGACCTGTGCATGAAAAAACTCCCTGAAGGATTGTCTCACCTCATCTTCCAGCATCAGGGACGAATTCATCCTCCACATACCCCTACCCCTAGAAGGAGCATCCGAAGCATTCAAGCCCACCAACAGAATAAGGTGATCAGAGAACTCCACCGCCAACAACTTGGGAGTTGAACTGATGAGGCCCTCCGAAACAAAAAACCTATCTATCCTAGACCTACTACTACCTCTATAAAAGGTGAACCCCGTGAGATCCGGTGAATGGCGAACGTGCACGTCCACCAGATCAGCCTCAACAACTAATTTAGCTAAAAACTTACTATCAACACCTATCCGGACCTGGGCCCTTGCCCTGTCCATGGCCCTAGTGATGGTTTTAAAATCACCACCCAGGATCACAGGATAGGCTGAAAAAAGGAATGGCCTGACCTGCGTGAAGAGGCGCTTTCTCTCCCCCTTAGACTTGGGGTCGGCATAGATGTTAATTAGCCGGAGATCCTGCCCCCTCACGCAGATGTCTAAGACCTGACACCTACCCATCTCCACCTCAATAATTCGTCGGCAAGTTACCATGTCGGCCCTAAAGAGGACCGCCACACCACTACCAGGCTCTCCTGCAAGAGACCAAAAACTTGGACCGGACACCCAGTCCCTCTCAGCCAACCAGAGGTCAGCCATAGAGGTGAGCCTGGTCTCCTGCAGGAAGAAAGCATCAACCTCAAGGGCAGCCAAAATCGAAAAAGCCAATTTTCGAGCTCTGGTCATTTTAATGCTGGCAACGTTGATCGTTGCCAACATGAGTGGTGGGTGAACCGCCATCAGAATGATTAGGGTTTCCCTGTATGCTTCCTTGAACAAGAAACAAAAACTAAAGAAAAAAGACGACATTTACAAAAAGGAAAAGACAAACACAAAGCTACAATGCCTCCCCACCAGCATCAGGACTCCCAACCGCCATCTCTTCCTCCTCTGAAGCGAGGGGAGAGTTGGCCAGGACTTCAAACCTATTGGATAGGCTAAGATCTACCTTGTCCTTTTGCCTCCTCTGTGTAATGGCCAATCTCTTGGCCTCCATTTTTTCCTCAGGAGGGGTCTTGGACAAGGACTTAGCACTACTGGCCTTTTTTTTCTTTGTCTTAAAGCGCTGTTCTAGGTACTCCCTCTCTTCTAGTGATAAGTGCTCCCGCTTCCACGGGGCAAAGGCAGCCCCTGTTGGACTGGGGGCAGAAAAGGAGAAAGCCGCAGACAACGGGCCAACAGGAGGAAAGGCAGCCCTACTGCCAGAAGGGGAAGGGAAAGGAGGGTCAGGAGGAGGGAGAGGGGGCACAACTGGAACGGAAGGGGCAGGGGCAGGAGGGGGCAAAACTGAAGCAGGAGGGGCAGGAGTGGGAAGGGGCAACACTGAAGCAGGAGGGGCCGGAGCGGGAGGGGGCAGAACTGAAACAGGAGGGGCCGGAGCGGGAGGGGACAAAACAGTAGCACGAGGGGCAGGAGCAGGGGGGGCAGGAGGAGGAGGGAGAGGGACAATGGCAGAGGGGATGGGTGCAGGAGGATTTCTCCTCCTGGGAGCAGGTTGAGGGGCAGGAGGGTTTGTTATAGGAACAGGGGGGAGAGGTTTGAGAGTGAGACCCCCACCCCTCCTATTCCTTTCAGACCTAGGTCGCTGCTCCTTGGGAGGAGAGTCACCACCACCACGAGCAGCATCCCGGAGGAAGGCCGATGACCCGGGCCCAGACTGCCCCACAGGGGCCATGCTGGCTGGAGGAGAAACAGGGGAAGGGACTACAGAGGACGGGTTAACAGCAGACTCTGACACATTAGGAGCTAAGACAGGCTGGACAGAAACACTGGGAGCCGACACAGAGACATCCTGATTCTCCTCCATACCGGCCAACATGGCCCTTTTCAGATCCGAGGGCATCGCGGCCCAGGAGACCGGGCACTCTGTGTAGGGGTGCCCAAATTCAAAACAAAAGTTGCACTTTATGCGCCTACAGGATGAGGTAGAGTGCCCGAACTCCTGGCACCGACCGCACCTCGGATCTGGGCAACCACTGGCAAGATGTCCCCGCTTGCCACATCTATTGCAGGTCCTGGGTTGGCCCGGGTAGAACGTAATTACTTTATCCCGCCCTATAAGGGCGGAACGGGGAACATGGGTGACGACCCCCTCCTTAACATGGAGTTTGATCGCCACCTCATATTCCCCCCACTAGATCCCGAGCTCGTCCAGGACCCTATGTGGCGGGGACACAATGTCAGCGTAATGCTGGACCCAGGTCATCAGGTCCCGTACCGGAATACTCTCGTTTTGCACCACGATGTGTGCCTTCCTCTCCAGCAACTGCCTTGAGAGAGGGATGACCTGAAAGCCGTGCCATTCCCCTCCTACCGACTCCTTTAACCTCTCTTCTAAGAAGGCTTCCATGCCGTGCTGGGGGAGGAAGGACACATCATAGTACTGTGGGGGGTCCCCTGGAGCCAGAATCTCGAAAAGATCCGCGGGCATAACCCCCAGGCCGAGCAAATACTGGACGAATGCCTTCTTAGAAGGAATCGCCGATGTGTGCTCCCACTTTAGTCGCACAACATTTCTTCGGCCTGGGGTATAGGCCTCCGATTCTGTCTCCAGGGGAGCCAAGACTCTCCTCCCTGGAGCAGGACCTCTTGCAGCCTTGGAATATGAAACCGGTTTGGCCAAGGTAGTACCCCGAGCCGAAGCCGCCAGAGGAGCGAGGGCCCCCGGGTTCGCAGCAGGACCCAGAGCTGGAAAGCCCACCCTTACCACGCTCTCAAGCTCCGGCGGCTCCGGCTCAGTAGTAGCACCCCCAGCAGCCCCCGCACCAGCATCAACAACACTCACGGTCTTGTTACCAACATCATTACCATCCACGGTGGAAACGGGGGGAGGAGGGGGCCCGTATCTGGGGGCATTCGGCCCAAGCAAAAAAAGGGTCTCCATCCATTCCACGCGACCCTCAAAATTGTGCCTTTTAATTATATCGTTTTCTACTACAAACTTTTTCCCGTCTGCCCGGAACTCTAGTTGGAGCCCACAATTGGGGTCACCCATGCCCACCAGATACAAGCCACCATAATACCCCCCCGGTTCCACCATCAGGATGACCGCCTCATTGGAGTGGTCATCTATAATGATGAGCCTGTCCTTCTCCAGCCTGTAAGTAACATTGGCCGTCTTAAACTCAGTCACTAAGTTCTCCACGGCTACTGGAGGAGGCTCTAGGTGTTTCGTCTTTTTCTTCTTCTTTCTACTTTTTCCTTTCCCTTTCTCACTCCCACTCTCATCATCTGAGCAAAAATCTGAGAGAAGGTTTTTTTTCAAACATTTTAGCAATCCCTGCAGGCATAACTCTCCTAGTCTGGACCTTCCCAGTGTCCACCAAAATATCCCCACCTTCAGATTCCTGACGGAAAGCAGGAGTTTTCCTGCTTCCTTTAACATCTTTATTTTTTACACCACTTCCCTGACGCCTATCCTCCCCAGAAGAGAGATCCGTCTCCTCTATCTCAGAAGGAGAAGCAGCGTTACTGCACGCCCTTCTTTTACCCCTTCCATCCTCGAACTCTAACTCAAGCCTTACAGCTTTACTGTATTTATTTCTACCCTTTTTTGCTCTTTTAGTGGATAAAGAAGAAATTGGTTTCTCACCATCCGATGATTCATGTCCATCAGTTCCATCATGATCCACAAGAGGGCCCTGGTTTTCTCCACCAGGCTCTGCAAGAAGATCCTGGGCCAATAATTCAAGTCTTGCATCGTCCTCCAGGCTTATAGCAGGGCTAGCAGGTCCAGGAGTCTCGGCCCCATCATAGATAGAAGAATTCCCATCAAAAAGTTCTTCTCCAGAAAGACTTGCCTCTAGACTTTGCTCCTTGGCCAGTTGCATACCTTCTCCTTTCAAAACTACATCCCTAGCAGACTCCAAAGGTTCCAGGACAGTTCCCTCACTATCCTTCACGCTTTCTGAGTCCACTCGTAGCCCCTCCTCCTCATCTGCATGTGTGTTAGCCTCCTTACCCTCCACTTCCGCCTCTGATTGCGGGCTTCCATCTCCATCCACGCAAATGGCCGCAACTATTTCAGGAAATCTGCCTGGCAACTGCACCTGTGCATTGGCTTTCAATTCCGCCTCCCCTTCAGGAATTCCGTCTCTATGCGTAGTAATGGCCGCGTTGGTGTCACCAAAAAGTGAGCTGCCCATGCGGCTTTCCGGCCGCGTGCGTCACCTCCGGCTGGCGAACCGGAAGTGACCGCGGCGTTTTCACCACGCCGATCTGGCTGCCAGCGCCATCTTGGATGGTATCCATTCCATCAGGTAAGCGTTCCCCTGAGCCCTGGGTGCACTCATCCTCCCCCAGCTTCACCCCAGACCCCACAGGAGCCACCGGTAGTGACCCCGATGCAGGCCCTGAGGTTCCACCAGGGGGGGAATCCGTGCGGACACCCGGGGGGGGCCGTTACAGCCCCAGCCACACCACCACCTCCAGGTGACTTGGGGGGGGGGTACAGCAACCATAGTTTGGGCACCGGCGGCACCCGCACCACTACCCCCAACCTCACCAAAGGCCCCAGCAGCATGTATGCCACCCAGACCCCCGGCAGCAGGGGCAGCAGCACAGGCACCCCCAGCACCCTCCCGGGCATCCACCACAGGGCTGGGTACTTGTTCCTCCTCACCTTTGATGGTAGTCATACTCCCCTCGGGCTGCATGGTTTTCACCCACGGGGTGGCCTCTTTGGACATGCTGTCACTCTCCACTATGATGCACTTATCCGTGTTGTCATCATCAGAATCCAGATCCGATATCGGCTGCAGCATTTTATTAAACCGCTTTTTGTGCATTGTCTGTTCAGACAGGGGACCGCCAATACTTTCCAGATAGGCCAGCCTTTTCTTCCTGTCATTAATTTCAGCTTTCAAGCATATTAAAGTAGAAACAGACTTTAGGAGCTCTGGCTTCCAGCTGAGCCCATGTCTGTACCTGATGCTTTTAAAATTTTTCTCCAACTCCCCCAGGCTTTCAGAGAGCTCCTTCACCTCCTGGAACCAGGACACCACCTTATCAGCGTTCATCTCTCCTCCCCCCAGGTAAGGTGAAGTGACAGGGGGGGTATGAGCCGGCCGCTCCATGCCTGGAGCGACCGGTTAGAATAGGCAAGGCCCCTGCTAGGCCCAAGGCCTGGAGCAGGGACCTCAAGTTCACCACAAGCCCAAGAGGAAGCAGCAAAGTCGGCTACAAGCAATCCACAAGGAGACCTCCAGGAGCTCCTCACCACACAACCTCACAGTGCAGGGAAAGTCCTGTCCTGCTAGTCATTTCACCCCCAGTCTGCTTCCCTAGTAAAATGATTCAAATGATTCGGTTCAAAGATCCGGATCTTTTCAATGATCCGATTCGAATCATCCAAATCCTTAAAAAGATCCGGACTTCCCATCACTATCCTGGAGCGGCTGTTCTATCAGTATGGATAGAACAAAAACAGCGCACTAAGAGCCGCATAACGCAGCTCAATCTGACGTCCAACTTCAACACCACCATGCGTTGCGTTAGGGGCACGTTATGCGATCTTAACGTCCCCTAAAACCCAACGTCTTGGTGTGAAAGAGGCCTTAAATCATTTCATTTTTGAGCTGTAATCCAGTGAAATGTGGCGAAACATTAGACTTTCAGTGTGTGTGTATACCTTCACGCATATAGCTTTCTTCTACAGAAAAAAAAGTGTCTCTGAGGCCCCATCCACACCTAAAAACAAAAACACAAACGCAAGTGTTTTGCGCTTTTGTGCGCTGTCTTTTCCCCTCCCGGCGCTTCACTGCGTGCTGCGATTTTGTAAAAAGCGCTTTTCTAAGCGCTTTTTCAGAGCGGTTTTTTAATTCACTCCCTGACGCAAGTCAGGAAGTGAACTCTTTGACCTGGAAAAGAATAAATACAATGTCTTTATTCTTAAAAACCTGAACGCAATCGCTGCACAAAGCGATTTAGTGAGCCTTTTGCGTTTTTCCTATACCTTCCATTATAACAAAACACGCCTCAAAATAGTACAGGCACCGCTTTGCTGAGCAGATCAGAAATGAACTGCTCAGCTGTGAGCTCTCTCATTGCACAAGCGTTTTGTGGGTGATTTTAAAAATCACCTGCACTTGAAAAAAGGCGGAAAACGACCTTTAGTGTGAACGGCCCGTTACACTGTTAACAGAACAACCATCTTAACCCCCTAGGTTATCTGAATTGTTGAATGACCACTTTTTGTTGCCTCATGCTATTGCCCCCTTCCCCTTTCTTTTCCCACTCTAGTTCTAGTTATTATTGATTTTGTGCTGCTGTACACCATGGCGCTGTACAAACATGGGATACATAATAATACAGACAATGGTATACACCAATATATAAAATACAGAATGGATACAAAATACAGACAAGTCCAAAATCTGTCGGCTCTGTCAAATTTTAATTGGTTAATTTTTTTTCACTCGATAGGTCCTTTAATTCTAACTGTTAATCTCACATAAACCCTCATACTGCTCCCTCCCTTAAACTTCTGTGACTTCCCCCTAAAGGTGGCAACACACGATACAATAAAATGATCCGATTTTACAGCAATTCGATAAAAACGATCGTTATCTCTCGAAAAAATCGAAAGCTTTTTTTTTTCATTCGACTGAAAAATCCGGTCGGATTTTCAGTTTTTTTCTATTTAAATCGATCCAGAATGCCAGATATTTCTGTTCAATTTCTACTAAAGATTGTATGGTGTGTGTTGGATTGTTAGTGTATTAATATACACACCCTAGCAATTTTCTCAGAGTTTCCAATAATTTTTATCATAATTGAGGAAAAAATGAACATAGGTGTGTGGTACAGTCAGAAAAATTGATTGCAATTCTTAAATTGAACAGATATTTTAAAAATTGTATGGTGTGTGGCCACCTTAAGCCTGATAATAAAGATACTGACCTGCAGGGAAGGTGAATTGCAGTAACTGCTTTAGTCGGACTCTGAGCTTAGTTAAACATCCAGATACCAACCCAACCGCAATCTCAGATCTGCACACGAGCTTCTTCTATCCTCTTCTACAATTACCTCCTCACATTCACGTGTACAAGACTTCTCACGTGCCTCACCCCTCCTCTGGAATGCCCTTCCACAACACATCCGCCACTCCCCCACCTTTGAAATCTTTAAGCGCTCCCTCAAAACCCACCTTTTCCGACAAGCATATTCTCTAGCTTAGGCCATGTAACCACTAATACACCTAATTACGCACTGCCTGTACATATACTGTATATCATTGTCTGTATCATTATGTATCCCTTATTTGTTTTCTTACATTGTACAGCGCCACGGAATATGTTGGCGCTATATAAATAAATAATAATAATAAACATCGCTGGATCTAACTGCTTTGCCTTGAGCCTGCCGTAACCCCAACACTAAACTCAGCCCTCACTATAAATGAAAGGCCTTTGCGATTTACTGAAGACAAATAGCCCAATTCTTTGGCTCAGGGAAAATCTTCGTGCTGCTGAGAACTGGAATAAAGGCCGTCAATCGCTCTCCTCCTGACAGCCAGCGCAAGGTCAATGCGGGTTTTTTGTATTTATTGCCGTTTTTTTGCAGCAGAATAAAATTTATATCTGAGAAATGGGATTAGTGGGACTATTTCTGATATTTCTGCGAATGACAACTCTGACTGATGGAACCATTCATTCTGTGCACTTTGCTGATTGTGGTGGAGGAAGCATTTTTTTGCGTACGTACTTTGCTGATTATTACTTTGATAAAAATGTTCCTAAATGACAAGAATCATTTCCATCTCTTAGGGCTGGAACCCACTAGAGTGATTTTGAAATTAATCACATGGTGACATTTTTACTGCAGGTGATGTCTGTGGAAGGAGATGCTGCTTTTTTGGCAGTTGGAAACAGCTGCTTTTCCCACAATGCAACAAGGCTCCCACAGTGTGATGTCAGTACCTAGGTCCTGACATCACATTGTGGGAGGGGTTTCATCACAAAATCAGCCATACAGTCCCCCGATGATCCATTTGAAAAAAGGTAAAAGATTTCTCACGAGAAAGGCGATATCGGCTAGTGAATGGGATGAAGTTCAATCCTTGATTACAGTTCATCTTTAAAGGTGCGTACACACGCACTACAGAAGCCAACGATGGGTCCGCCGCACCCTCTCGCTGGGCAGACTTTCAGCAGACAGTAGTGTGTGTGAACACACTGTCGGCGGACTGAAAAGGCTGTTCCTGAACGATCCACTCAGGAACAGCCCATCCGGCTTATGGGATTCGTCACTGTTCCCGCAGACCAGGAAGTGCCGCCGCGCGTCTCTCAGCCACGCGCGGCACTAGTGGAAATGAGTCTAACAGCAATCAGTGTGCGATGGCAGGGGTGGTAGGGAGGGAGGAGCGCACTTTGGTGTCTCAGCCTTGGGAGCTGGAGGACCTAGTCCTGTGGTGTGTGTGTGGTTAGTGGTGTGTGTGTGTGTGTGTGTGTGTGTGTGTGTGTGTGTGTGTGTGTGTGTGTGTGTGTGTGTGTGTGTGTGTGTGTGTGTGTGTGTGTGTGTGTGTGTGTGTGTGTGTGTGTGTGTGTGTGTGTGTGTGTGTGTGTGTGTGTGTGTGTGTGTGTGTGTGTGTGTGTGTGTGTGTGTGTGTGTGTGTGGTTAGTGGTGTGTGTGTGTGTGTGTCCAATTTGGAATTGCTGAAGACTCCAAGAATCACTATGCCAATGAAAGTGGATGGAGGTGAGCTCACTGGAGTGATTGCAATTTGACAAATCGCAATTGCTCTCCCTGCAGCATTTTTGCAATTGTGATTCAATGTTAAGTATAGGATCACTGCAAAATCACTTTGCAATCGCTGTACAAGAGCAATTTTTGCGGCTATTTTACTACCCAAACCACCAAAAAGAAAAATTGAAATTGCATTCGCTCTGCAAATTGCAAAAAAAAAAAATTGCTACAAAACATGCTGGGAGTCGATGCTGAAATGGCATTACAAAAGTGCGGCATAAGCGCTGAGCAACCGCGATTAGCAATCTGTAGTGGGCGCCTGGCCTGACCGAGATTTTCTAAAAAAAAATAATAATTTAAATCTCACACATACTTTTCAGGAGAAACTCCTCAATGCCACTGTCAGGTTCTTCAGTGAGGCTGGCAGGGCCGGCGCTGCCATAGAGGCAAAGGGGGCATTGCCTCGGGGCCCCAACCTCCACAGAGGCCCCCACACCGTCGTCCCTGCTGCTGCTCTCTGTCGCACTGCTCCTCGGGGCCCTGCAAGTGTAACCGCAGCACTATATCCATTTTGGCAGGCGGGCAGTGGCTGCACATTCCATGCACTCTAACCACACTGTCTTCCTCCTTCTCTATGACCCGGCGCGTTATGTGTAAACATGTGGCGGGTCATAGAGAAGGAGGGAGACAGCGTTCCTCAGAGTACACGGACTGTGCAGCAGCTGCCCGCCTGCCGAGACAGATAAGTAATTAGTGCAGCGGTTACACTTGCAGGGCTTCTGGAGAGCAGTGGGGTAATGGCAGGGAGGAGGGCCCCCAATGTTTCAGTTTGCCGCAGGGCCCCGAGGCCCCTTTAACCGGCCCTGTTCACATTGTACGAAAAAAAGTGATGGAACCAATCGGCAGGCATGAGAACAGATACCATCCAAAGCAATAGGATCCATTTCCATCAGTGTGTTCAGAATAGATCAGAACGATGCATTCCGATGAGCAGACGGCAAATACGGGTCCTGCTCAACCTTTCCGGGCCAGTGGGGCGAAGCGAATGTCGAGGGAATCAATGAAAGCCTACTAGAACGGAGAGTGTCAGTTCTCAGCAGGTTGATCGCCGAGTATGTTTCCCAAATTCATAGCTCCTAACTGTCCCTCCTTTGCCTCAGTGTGTAGGATGGGTGCAGGTTCCTCTGCAGCCACTAGGAGGGTGTACAGAAGCCTGGGAGATGCCGTGAGCACTAGAGCGGGAGTCGAGCCGCATGGCCCGATACCCGGAAATACCAGGGAAGTCCCGGGCACATGAGGCAGGTGAGATCGTAACACCACACTGGTCCTTTCTATCATCCTTAGTTTTTCCTCATTTTAACATTTGAATATAGGAAATATATCAATTTAATTGATGGAAATAAAGTTTACAGTGAAACACATTTTTCAGTAGAAAAATACATCTGTTTACACCAGGGGTCCCCAAATGTTTTGGGTCAAGAGCCGGGTCAACATACTTCAGACTGCTGGAGGGCCGAAGTATACATAAAATGATGTAGAATTCTTTGCGGGCCAGACAGTGAAGCATACCCAGGTGACAACCTGCAGTCAATTGGACAGCAGTGTCACCTGATGTGAAATTTGATTGGAAACCAGCGAATAACTGCTTTCTGGCTTCCATGTGGATAGGTGGTTCCAGCACTGCTATTCTATATGCGGACCACCAATATTTAAAGATGTAGCTGACTGCATCTATAAGTAATACATTTTGTGCATGGGGGGCCAGCAAAAAAGCCTCAGGGGGCCACATTCGGCCCACGGGCCTTAGTTTGAGGACCACTGGTTTACACAGATCTGTACATCGGTCCTGAAACAGGGACAAAAGAAGGATTTAGTTCCCAAAGAGGGACTGTCCCTCCAAAAAAGGGACAGTTGGGAGTTATGCATGATTCGTCATCCAAACATATTGGACATACAAACAAATTGGGCTTACAACAACCTTTCAAAACAGAACCTGTGTGTAAATAGGTTTGCTTTAGATATGCTTTTATTAGTGTAATCACACCTCCCAACTTTTTGAAATGCGAAAGAGGGACACACTCTAAAGCCCCATCTACACATTACAATTCCACGTGCGATGGATCGAATTAGATTGGATCGATTAAATCCGACATGTCCGATCAGGACTTGATCGATAGTGTGGTCGATTTTGGTTAGTTATCAATGCAAAATCGACCACACTATAGATCGAGTCCCAATCGTACATGTCGGATTTAATCGATCCAACCAAATACGAATTGGAATTGTAACGTGTAGATGGGCCTTTAGTCACACATACCACAAAGAGTGAATTTACAAAAAGCATCATTAAATTATTTAAACCACACTGGTCCTTTCCACAATCACTGCTTTTCCTCCATATTTAAATTTGAAAACGCATTTTATCAATTTTGTGGATGGGAATAAAGTTTAAAGTAATTCTGAAGCGAAAATAAAAACAAGAAGCAGATACTCAGGTAAGGAGAGGAAAGGCTCTGGGTCCTATAGAGCCTTCCCTCTCCTCCCCCCATTCCAGCTCTGCATCCCTGGTTTAAATCCCCCGCCGCGAGAGGCTTCGGAAGTTTTCAGGAGCCCGATTGCTCCTGAGGACAGGCAGCTCTGTACTGTGCGTGCGTGAGAGAGTGTGCTTGCGCATGGGCAGAAGTTTGCTTCAGACTCCCTTTGAAGTCACATAAATATATTTTTAGTTGGAAAATACATTTAGGGCTCGTTTCCACTGTAGCGAATCCGCATGCGGGCACTGCATGCGGATTCGCATACTTAATGTTACTGTATGGGGTTGTTTCCACGTGTGCGGCGGCGGCGGCGTTTTTCTGTGCGGGGAAAATCTGCACGACAGGGTCGTGCAGATTCGCGTGCCTCAGGAATGCGGGCGAATCGCCGCTAATGTATTTAATAGTAAAAACGCATGCGTTTTTACATGCGTTTTTACCCGCGAATTCGCGGGCGATTTCGCACCTTTTCAATGTTATTTTGCCCTGGCAGTGTCATGGTTAATTTCGCATGGCACCCTGCCATGCGAAATCGCACGCGAAATCGCGGGTAAAAACGCATGCGGAAACGCATCCGCATGCGTTTTTACAAGCGTCGGAATGCGGCCGAAATCGCGTCGCAACAGTGGAAACGAGCCCTTACACAAATATGTACCGTACCGCAAACATGAAAGTAGGACAAATAAGGAAGAAAGAGGGACAAATATGGAAAAAAGAGGGACAGAGGTATTGAATGCAAAAGAGGGAATGTCCGAAAAAGGTACAATTGGGAGCCATGGTGCATTCATTAATAAATGTGTCCCCCTCTATCTACTCTTCTCTCCTCATTACCAGGGCCGGAGCTACCATAGGAAAAAATGGGCAATTGCCCCAGGGCCCCAGAGCCTGTAGGGGCCCTAAAGGTGTCCCTCCCCTATCTTAGCTGTTGCTCCCCAGAGGAACAAGTACAACATTCTGGAATGGCTATCTCAGTCCCCAGACCTGAATATAATCGAAAATCTGTGGTGTGAGTGAAAGAGAGCTGTCCATGCTCGGATGCCATCAAACCTGAATGAGCTAGAGATGTTTTGTAAAGAGGAATGGTGAAAAATACCTTCAACCAGAATCCAGACTCTCATTGGAACCTACAGGAAGCATTTAGGCCCAGTGCACAGCAAAAACTTCTAGCAGATCTGCAAAACGCTAGAGGTTTTTTAAGCAGATTTCAGAGCGATTCTAGGCATGTTTAGAGACATTTTCTAAACATGCCTAGTGTTTTCTGGAGCGTTTTTGTGTATCAGATTACAAATATTGTTACAGTAAAGCTGTTACTGAACAGCTTCTGTAACAAAAACGCCTGGAAAACCGCTCAGATCTAGCGTTTTTCAGAGCTGTTTTCCACTTTCCCATACTTTAACATTGAGGCAGAAACACCTCAGAAATCTAAAAAATGCTGCAGCCCCTAAGTTTGCGTTTGGGGAACAAACGAGCCGCTCTGATGTGCAGCATCCTATTCACTTTCATTAGCCAAGCGGTTTTCCCTCTGGATGCGTTTTAAAAAAATGCTTCAGAACCGCTCTGGTGTGCACCAGCCCTCAGAGGCTGTAATTCCTGCAAAAGGAGGATCTACTAAATATTGATTTCATTTTTTGTGGTGTCCAAATTTATGCACCTACCTAATTTTGTTTAAACAATCATTGCGCACTTTCTGTAAATCCAATAAACTTAATTTCACTTCTCAAATATCACTGTGAGTGTCTCCTATATGATATATTTAACTGACATTTTTTATTGTAACAATCAACGATTTATATGGCAAAATCATGACGATTAACAATGTTGCCCAAACTTTCGCATCCCACTGTAACTGGTTTTCTCAGAAAAAAGGCCTTAAGGTGGCCATACACTTATAGATTTGCAGCAGGTTCAACTAACAGATAGATTTCTGTCAGATGCCTGTCAAGTCGGAACTGACAGGAATCTATCTGATGTATGCCACACACTAGGATCAGATTTCCAAAAGATTTCAGAATGAAATCTATTGCAAATGTACTGTATCTAAATGCATTATTGGACCATTAGATCCAATGCAACTCTATAGGCCATGGGTCTGCTACCAGCAACAGATCGACCTAGATCTTCCATCCTGTCAGATAGATCAAATCCATCAAAGTCGATCGAAATCAATAGATGTAACAGAATCGATTTTTGATTGATCGATTCTATAGAATCGATCGATGGCTGAAATCGACCAGTGTATGGGCCCCTTTAGTGTGGGGCAGGAACTTTCATCTGACAATGCCTCAGTGGTACAGTAACTACATGGATTGTTTAACCACTTAACGACCATGGTCAGCCGATCGGCGGACCTAGGTGTTAAGTGGTTTTACATGGAATGTCAGTTCACGGAGGGTGTCTCTGTGAACTACCTGCGAGCCTCCGATCGCGGCTCGCAGGCGAAATGTAAAGCAGCGCTGTAAATGAGATTGGCCGGGGATCGCAGCATACTGATAGGCTGAAGCCTATTAGAGGACGGATCTCCTGCGCCGCCCATAGCCTGCGGGAGAGGGAGGGAAGGACGGGGAGGCTGGGAATTGCTGCGGAGGGGGGCTTTGAAGAGCCCCTTGCAAGGCACAAGCAGCCGGCGGCGATCAGACCCCCCCAGCAGGACATCCCCCTAGTGGGGAAAAAAAGGGGGGAAATCTGATCGCCCTGGCTGATTCCTGATCTGTGCTGTGGGCTGGAGAGCCCACGCAGCACAGATCTGCGCCAAATCCCCTGGTCCTTAAGTGGTTAATGCTCCCTGTAAAATGTCAGGAGTCAGGCACTGTGGGAACACCAAATCATCTGTACTGTAGAATAAATATAAAAGTAAAAATTTGCTCTCTGCAGCCCTCTGCTGCTGTAAAGTGTATATGGTCACAAAGGAGGAACATTTTTCTGTCAACTTGAATGTCAGGACTTTAGAAGATGAGCGAAAAACATATATCCTACTGGGAGAAGAGGAATCCACAGTGACAATCGCTGCGCACTATGTCACAGCATGCCACAGACTGAGGGGAGCATAACAGAACTGTAAACCTAAAAATGTCCACAGACTGCTTAACCATTGTCCCCCTACCCCACCCCCCTTCCATATCCCCCTTTTTCCCTTGCTTTGGCAATACCCATGGGTGTCCACACATATGGCAAAACCGGGCATCTGCCCGACCCTGGCTGCCCGCTGCTCCCCCCTGGCCGCGTGCCTGTGCAGCCAGCAGGAGGGGAGCAGCGCAGAGGAGAGGGAGAGCTATGGGCACAGTGGGGAAGGGCGGACGTCTCCCCCCCTTCCCTCACCTTAGGGGGCTCTCCCTCCCTCGCTCTCCCCTCCAGAACGAGGTGTGCAGCGGCTGGCAGCAGGCAGAACTTACCTCATCTCGCTCCTGCGCCCGAAGTTCTGGTGCCGCACTCTGGTCTGGACCAGACCAGAGTAGCGGCTAATCCATCCGGCGCCTGCGAAGAGACGTGGTAAGTTCCGCCCACTTCCAGCCGCTGCACACTTCGTTCCGGAGGGGAGAGCGAGGGTGGGAGAGCCCCCTAAGGTGAGGGAAGGG
Organism: Hyperolius riggenbachi; assembly: GCF_040937935.1. Lineage (NCBI taxonomy): Eukaryota > Metazoa > Chordata > Amphibia > Anura > Hyperoliidae > Hyperolius > Hyperolius riggenbachi. The sequence goes on along the minus strand of NC_090651.1, from coordinate 357,100,062 downwards.
GGGGGAAGACGTCCGCCCTTCACCACTGAGCCCATAGCTTTCCCTCCACTGCGCTGCTCCCCTCCTGCTGGAGCACACCTGGCTACGTATTCTGGGGACATATACCCCTGCCTACATATACTGGGCACATATACCCCTGGCTATATATACTGGGCACATATACCCCTGGCTATATATACTGGGCACATATACCCCTGCCTACATATACTGGGCACATATACCCCTGCCTACATATACTGGGCACATATACCCCTGGCTATATATACTGGGCACATATACCCCTGGCTATATATACTGGGCACATATACCCCTGCCTACATATACTGGGCACATATACCCCTGCCGACATATACTGGGCACATATACCCCTGCCTATATATACTGGGCACATATACCCCTGACTACATATACTGGGCACATATACCTCTGGCTATATATACTGGGCACATATACCCCTGCCTACATATACTGGGCACATATACCCCTGGCTATATATACTGGGAACATATACCACTGCCTACATATACTGGGCACATATACCCCTGCCTACATATACTGGGCACCAGGGGCGTTTCTAGGGTCCTTGGAGATGGGGGGCACCTGTGGGCACCAGGTGGGGAGGTAAAATGGGCGTGGTCATGAGGTGAGTGGGCGTGACCATGGGTGGGGCCAAATGTACATGAACTTAGCAGCGGTGTAAGCTACAGATAACGGGCCTGCCCATCGAAATATTGGATGGAGCCCCCTGTCCTTTATTTAGATAATTTACAATCAGTATAGGTATAGATCAAAGATGTATACGCACATACAATTTTGATTGGTCAATCACTGACCCCCAATTTTACCACCTCCGTGCAGTAAGTGGGCCAACAGAAAATGAATTTTATGAACAGAGCTAAAATTGGCTAATCAAAATTGTATGTGTGTACCAGGCTTTACAGCTAATACTGTACATACTGAAAGTAGCAGGGATCAGCATACAATATAGCTGGTTTACAATCAGTAAAGGCACAGAGTAACACCTTACACTGTACACACTGGAGGTAAATCAGCACACAGTGCAGGCACTAGAGAACAGCGTATACTGTACATACTGTAGGCAGCAGAATTCAGCACACTGCAGCTAGCGTGCCAAAAATATAAGTATCAGGTTGTGCGGCGTGCTTATCGCGCCGCACCGAAAAATGGGTGGGCCATGGACCAGAATATAGGTGTGGTAACGGGTGGAGACAAATTTACATGAACCTAGCAATGGTGGGACATTAGATTAGTGGTGGCGAACCTTTTGGAGGCCGAGTGCCTAAACTGCAACCCAAAAGTCACTTATCTATCGCAAAGTGGCAACAGCAATTTAAACTAAATACTGTACAAACGTTTTAACTCATACATGAACATTATGGAAAATCCAAGTTGAAAATAAACTGTGAAGATAAACAATTTCATCCATCCTACTCTTGAAAAATGTATTCAATTTTTTAGAACCTCCCAGTTTTATTTTCTGTTTAAGCTAAAAAAGTAGGTTTAATGCTATTGTCTTATATGATAAGGATTCAGCTTTTCCCATAGTCTCGCAGTTAGCAATCATGTGACCCCCAACAAGACAAATTCAGCAATCATGAGGCCCCCAACAAATCATGAGGCCCCCAACAAGACAAATTCAGCAATCATGAGGAATCCAATAAATCATGAGGCCCCCAACAAGACAAATTCAGAAATCATGAGGCCCCCAACAAATCATGAGGCCCCCAACAAGATAAACAGGTGTTTGTGACCCTAGGCTATGACCTCTTCGGCCTAGGGGCCCGAAACTCACCAGTTATGATCCCCCTAACAGTTCCTACAATGCTAGAAAATTTGCCACTGCTGAGCAATTGCCCTTTGAAAAGATGTGAGATTTTGGAACTGTAAATAGGAGGCCCAATGAAAGCCTATGGGGGATTTTACCAATTTTGGAGCCCTGTAACTCTGGTTTGCAGAGATGTAGGGAACCCATCTTTGGAGCCCAAGTCTAACAATATGCAGGGCCGGATTTGGGGAAAGGCCTCCAAGGCCTGTTCCTAGGGCGCCAGAATCTAAGAGAATCTAAAGGGCGGCATGTGGTGACAGGCTGATGACAAGTGCTGTCACCAGCGCGGTAAGAAGTACTGCTCCGCAAATCAGTAGCCTCCCCCCCACCCGCCTCTTTACAATGGCTTGGAGCGAGTAAGCTTCTCTTCCAGGCAGCGTAGGAGGAGTCCCCCGTCCACCGGGAGATCGGCCGCCGCCAGATGCTATCCCTGTCGACAATCCCCCCGCCCCCAGCAGGAGCCTGTGCGGATATCTCTCCCCCCAAACTCCTAGAGAGAGCGGGAGCAGCAGAGTAACGTACCTCTCCAGACTTCCAGCGCTGCCGCCGAAGTTTCCGCTGTCAGCCGCCGCTGTGCATCTCTCCCTCTCCTGCTGGCGTCTCTCACATGTTGTGACTCGCTGGCAAGTTACCGGTGAGTCACATGACAGGAGTCGCCAGCAGGAGAGGGAGAGATGCACGGCGGCTGACAGCGGAAACTTCGGCGGCTGCACTAGAAGTCTGGAGGCTGGAGAGGTATTCTGCTCCCGCTCTCTCTAGGGGTTTGGGGGGAGGAAGGGGTGCGGACAGTCGCTCTCCATGGAAAGGGGGGGGGGGGGACATGCCTGCTGGCTACCTATACTGGGGGGGAGGGGGAGAGAATCTGACTACCTATACTAAGGGGGGGGGGGACATGCCTACTGGCTACCTATACTGGGAGGGGGAGAGAATCTGACTACCTATACTAAGGGGGGGGGGGACATGCCTACTGGCTAGCTATACTGGGGGGGGGGAGAGAATCTGACTACCTATACTAAGGGGGGGGGGACATGCCTACTGGCTACCTATACTGGGAGGGGGAGAGAATCTGACTACCTATACTAAGGGGGGGGGGGGACATGCCTACTGGCTAGCTATACTGGGGGGGGAGAGAATCTGACTACCTATACTAAGGGGGGGAGGGACATGCCTGCTGGCTAGCTATACTGGGGGGGAGAGAATCTGACTACCTATACTAAGGGGGGGGGGGGCATGCCTGCTGGCTAGCTATACTTGGGTAAGGGGGGTGACATAATCTGACTCTGACTAGGGGGGACATGGCTAGCTACCTATACTGGGGGAGGGGGGGGGGCAACTGGTGACAGAATCTGGCTACCTATACTAAAGGGGGATGTGGCTACTGGCTACCTATACTGGGGGGGGAGGGGGAGAGAATCTGACTACCTATACTGAGGGGGGGGGGGACATGCCTGCTGGCTAGCTATACTTGGGTAAGGGGGGTGACATAATCTGACTCTGACTAGGGGGGACATGGCTAGCTACCTATACTGGGGGAGGGGGGGGGGGCAACTGGTGACAGAATCTGGCTACCTATACTAAAGGGGGTGGGAGCATGGCATCTGGCTACCTATTCTGTGGGGGGGAGTGGGGAAGCATCTGGCTACCTATACTAAAAAAGGGGACACACACCTGTTTACCTATACTAAGGGGGTGGACAGAATCTGGCTACCTATACTGGGGTTCATGAACATATTCAGCCCCTCATTGCTGCCCATTAGTCAGGACCCTAATTTTTTCATGGCTGCAAGTGCAACTATACTGGGCACGCATGAGTATGGTCCTCACTTTCCCATTAGCACAAAGTCACTTGAGCACAGAGGAAACAGACATGCACGAAAGGCTTTGAGCTACTGGGCATGTGTGTACCATGCTTGTGCAGATCCAGTATAGTTGCACACAGATGGGAGTGTTGCAGCCACAGGGTAGATGAGGGTCCCAGGCAGCAGTGAGGGGTCTGAATATGTTTAGAGGATCCCAGGGCAGGAACAGTGGGCACCGAGAGGATCTGTTGTAAGTATTTTTTGTATTTTGTTCATGTTAAAACTTTGTCCTTGGCGGAAAGGTTAAGTTTGAGGCTGCTGAGATGTTGTGTTTGTGTGTGTGTGTGTGTGTGGGGGGGGGGGGGGGGGGGGCGGCTGGTGACAGGGGGCCTTGGGCGGTAAAAGGTACAAATCCGGCCCTGTCTCTCCCCCCAAACTCCTAGAGAGAGCGGGAGCAGCAGAGTAACGTACCTCTCCAGACTTCCAGCGCTGCCGCCGAAGTTTCCGCTGTCAGCCGCCGCTGTGCATCTCTCCCTCTCCTGCTGGCGTCTCTCACATGTTGTGACTCGCTGGCAAGTTACCGGTGAGTCACATGACAGGAGTCGCCAGCAGGAGAGGGAGAGATGCACGGCGGCTGACAGCGGAAACTTCGGCGGCTGCACTAGAAGTCTGGAGGCTGGAGAGGTATTCTGCTCCCGCTCTCTCTAGGGGTTTGGGGGGAGGAAGGGGTGCGGACAGTCGCTCTCCATGGAAAGGGGGGGGGGGGGGGACATGCCTGCTGGCTACCTATACTGGGGGGGAGGGGGAGAGAATCTGACTACCTATACTAAGGGGGGGGGGGGACATGCCTACTGGCTACCTATACTGGGAGGGGGAGAGAATCTGACTACCTATACTAAGGGGGGGGGGGACATGCCTACTGGCTAGCTATACTGGGGGGGGGGAGAGAATCTGACTACCTATACTAAGGGGGGGGGGACATGCCTACTGGCTACCTATACTGGGAGGGGGAGAGAATCTGACTACCTATACTAAGGGGGGGGGGGGGACATGCCTACTGGCTAGCTATACTGGGGGGGGAGAGAATCTGACTACCTATACTAAGGGGGGGAGGGACATGCCTGCTGGCTAGCTATACTGGGGGGGAGAGAATCTGACTACCTATACTAAGGGGGGGGGGGGCATGCCTGCTGGCTAGCTATACTTGGGTAAGGGGGGTGACATAATCTGACTCTGACTAGGGGGGACATGGCTAGCTACCTATACTGGGGGAGGGGGGGGGGGCAACTGGTGACAGAATCTGGCTACCTATACTAAAGGGGGATGTGGCTACTGGCTACCTATACTGGGGGGGGAGGGGGAGAGAATCTGACTACCTATACTGAGGGGGGGGGGGGAGGACATGCCTGCTGGCTAGCTATACTTGGGTAAGGGGGGTGACATAATCTGACTCTGACTAGGGGGGACATGGCTAGCTACCTATACTGGGGGAGGGGGGGGGGGCAACTGGTGACAGAATCTGGCTACCTATACTAAAGGGGGTGGGAGCATGGCATCTGGCTACCTATTCTGTGGGGGGGAGTGGGGAAGCATCTGGCTACCTATACTAAAAAAGGGGACACACACCTGTTTACCTATACTAAGGGGGTGGACAGAATCTGGCTACCTATACTGGGGTTCATGAACATATTCAGCCCCTCATTGCTGCCCATTAGTCAGGACCCTAATTTTTTCATGGCTGCAAGTGCAACTATACTGGGCACGCATGAGTATGGTCCTCACTTTCCCATTAGCACAAAGTCACTTGAGCACAGAGGAAACAGACATGCACGAAAGGCTTTGAGCTACTGGGCATGTGTGTACCATGCTTGTGCAGATCCAGTATAGTTGCACACAGATGGGAGTGTTGCAGCCACAGGGTAGATGAGGGTCCCAGGCAGCAGTGAGGGGTCTGAATATGTTTAGAGGATCCCAGGGCAGGAACAGTGGGCACCGAGAGGATCTGTTGTAAGTATTTTTTGTATTTTGTTCATGTTAAAACTTTGTCCTTGGCGGAAAGGTTAAGTTTGAGGCTGCTGAGATGTTGTGTTTGTGTGTGTGTGTGTGTGTGTGTGGGGGGGGGGGGGGGCGGCTGGTGACAGGGGGCCTTGGGCGGTAAAAGGTACAAATCCGGCCCTGACAATATGTCTTCTACCTGCATGAGACATTTCGTGAGATTCAGACAATGCTAACGGCCATTGCTGCGATTTATGTACGTCAGACTCGCCACCATTGAAATTGCCCAAATAAACAGGTTTTTGTGACCCTAGGCTATGACCTCTTCGGCCTAGGGGCCCGAAACTCACCAGTTATGATCCCGCTAACAGTTCCTACAATGCTAGAAAATTTGCCACTGCTGAGCAATTGCCCTTTGAAAAGATGTGAGATTTTGGAACTGTAAATAGGAGGCCCAATGAAAGCCTATGGGGGATTTTACCAATTTTGGAGCCCTGTAACTCTGGTTTGCAGAGATGTAGGGAACCCATCTTTGAAGCCCAAGTCTAACAATATGTCTTCTACCTGCATGAGACATTTCGTGAGATTCAGACGTTGCTAACGGCCATTGCTGCGATTTATGTACGTCAGACTCGCCACCATTTAAATTGCCCAAATAAACAGGTTTTTGTGACCCTAAGCTATGACCTCTTCGGCCTAGGGGCCCGAAACTCACCAGTTATGACCCCCCTAACAGTTCCTACAATGCTAGAAAATTTGCCACTGCTGAGCAATTGCCCTTTGAAAAGATGTGAGATTTTGGAAAGTGAAATAGGGAGCCAATGAAAGCCTATGGGGGATTTTACTACTTTTGCACCCCTGTAACTCTGGTTTGCAGAGATGTATGGAACCCATCTTTGGAGTCCAAGTCTAACAATATGTCTTCTACCTGCATGAGACATTTCGTGAAATTCAGACGTTGCTAACGGCCATTGCTGCGATTTATGTACGTCAGACTCGCCACCATTTAAATTGCCCAAATAAACAGGTTTTTGTGACCCTAGGCTATGACCTCTTCGGCCTAGGGGCCCGAAACTCACCAGTTATGACCCCCTAACAGTTCCTACAATGCTAGAAAATTTGCCACTGCTGAGCAATTGCCCTTTGAAAAGATGTGAGATTTTGGAAAGTGAAATAGGGAGCCAATGAAAGCCTATGGGGGATTTTACTACTTTTGCACCCCTGTAACTCTGGTTTGCAGAGATGTATGGAACCCATCTTTGGAGTCCAAGTCTAACAATATGTCTTCTACCTGCATGAGACATTTCGTGAGATTCAGACGTTGCTAACGGCCATGGCTGCGATTTATGTATGTCAGACTCGCTACTATTGAAATCGCCCAAATAAACAAGTTTTTGTGACCCTAGGGTATGACCTCTTCGGCCTAGGGGCCCGAAACTCACCAGTTATGACCCCCCTAACAGTTCCTACATTGCTAGAAAATTTGCCACTGCTGAGCAATTGCCCTTTGAAAAGATGTGAGATTTTGGAACTGTAAATAGGAGGCCCAATGAAAGCCTATGGGGGATTTTACCAATTTTGGAGCCCTGTAACTCTGGTTTGCAGAGATGTAGGGAACCCATCTTTGAAGCCCAAGTCTAACAATATGTCTTCTACCTGCATGAGACATTTCGTGAGATTCAGACGTTGCTAATGGCCATTGCTGCGATTTATGTACGTCAGACTCACCACCATTGAAATTGCCCAAATAAACAGGTTTTTGTGACCCTAGGCTATGACCTCTTTGGCCTAGGGGCCCGAAACTCACCAGTTATGATCCCCCTAACAGTTCCTACAATGCTAGAAAATGTGCCACTGCTGAGCAATTGCCCTTTGAAAAGATGTGAGATTTTGGAACTGTAAATAGGAGGCCCAATTAAAGCCTATGGGGGATTTTACCAATTTTGCACCCCTGTAACCCTGGTTTGCAGAGATGTAGGGACCCCATCTTTGGAGTCCAAGTCTAACAATATGTCTTCTACCTGCATGAGACATTTCGTGAGATTCAGACGTTGCTAATGGCCATTGCTGCGATTTATGTACGTCAGACTCGCCACCATTGAAATTGCCCAAATAAACAGGTTTTTGTGACCCTAGGCTATGACCTCTTCGCCCTAGGGGCCCGAAACTCACCAGTTATGATCCCCCTAACAGTTCCAACAATGCTAGAAAATTTGCCACTGCTGAGCAATTGCCCTTTGAAAAGATGTGAGATTTTGGAACTGTAAATAGGAGGCCCAATGAAAGCCTATGGGGGATTTTACCAATTTTGGAGCCCTGTAACTCTGGTTTGCAGAGATGTAGGGAACCCATCTTTGAAGCCCAAGTCTAACAATATGTCTTCTACCTGCATGAGACATTTCGTGAGATTCAGACGTTGCTAACGGCCATGGCTGCGATTTATGTACGTCAGACTCGCCACCATTCAAATTGCCCAAATAAACAGGTTTTTGTGACCCTAGGCTATGACCTCTTTGGCCTAGGGGCCTGAAACTCACCAGTTATGATCCCCCTAACAGTTCCTACAATGCTAGAAAATTTGCCACTGCTGAGCAATTGCCCTTTGAAAAGATGTGAGATTTTGGAAAGTGAAATAGGGAGCCTAATGGAAGCCTTAGCAGAATTCAGCACTTTTGCACCCCTATAATTCTGGTTGGTTATCATCACCCGCCGACTTTAGCAGTTAATAGCAAAGGCCCCTTACATCCTAGTAACACCAAATTTGCAGGATATGTTAAAAAGATAGCAGGAAACAATATTTAAAGGACTTCCGAGGCCACAAATGTGAAAAAAGTTAAATACCTTTTCATAATCCAGATCCATGGAGGACGCCATCCGCGCCCTCCCGTTCATTCCCCCATGGCTCCCGCAGTAATACCGGCCCCGGTCGGGTCCCGACTCCCGGCCCCTCCGAACAGGTCGGGTTCTCATTCCCTCCTCAATATGGCCGCCACAGATTGCCGCGGCTGCGCAGTCCGCACAGACGCGATTGCACCTGCGCAGCTCTAGGGCCTCCTCCTGCCGCATCATCAATATGTGTGCACACATCGGACGCATCGAGAGGAGGACCTAGAGCTGCGCAGCCGCAATCGCATCTATGCGGACTGCGCAGCCGCGGCAATCTGTGGCGGCCATATTGAGGGGGGGATGAGAACCCGACCCGTTTGGAGGGGTCGGGACCCGACCGGGGCCGGTATTACTGCGGGTGCCATGGCGGAATCCATGGATCTGGATTTTGAAATGGTATTTAACTTTTTTCATACTTGTGGCCTCGTAAGTCTTTAAAAAAAATAAATATATATATATATATATATATATATATATGTGTGTATATATATATATATATATATATATATATGTATATATATATATATATATATTATATTTATTTATTATTTGTATGTGCTGAGTGTGGGAAATCTGAAAAAGAAATGATGTGGGGTCCCCCCTCCCGAGCCTCTGTAACCCCTTGTCCCCCATGCAGGCTGGGATACCCAGAATGCGGAGCTCCGGACAACTGGGGCTTCGCACCCTGAGCTATACCAGCCCGCATGGTCCATGGTATGGGGGTTTTGGGGGGGGGGCAGCCAAGCCTTCCCCTACCCCCCCCCCCCCCCCCCCGGAGCCCTTGTCCAATCCATGGACAAGGGGCTCTTCCCCACCTCCGGTGCCCCAGGAGGAGGTGGGGGCGACGACTCCCTGGGGGGTTCATGGTGGCATCTGTGAGTCCCCTTTAAGAAGGGGACCCCAGATGCCCACCCCCTCCCAGGAGAAATGAGTATAGAGGTACAAAGTACCCCTTACCCATTTCCACAAAGGGTTAAATGAAATAAAAACACAACCACGAAAAAAGTCCTTTAATTTTCTTAATTAACCAGAAATACTTACCTGTACCTTTAAAAAAAAATTCCCACGCCAATATCCACGGTAATTGATCCAACGAACTGTATCCTCTTATGTTGCGATCTTCTATTAAGTTGATTGAAGATCTCCGAAGCCCCCCACCCACATAGCAGAGAATGCGTCCTTTCGGATGCATAGCTGCTAGCTCCCGCTGTCTCTCCCCACCTGCCTTCCTGCACCTGTCAACCCCCACCTAGGCTGGCACCCAGTGCACCCATGGGTGCGCTGGGTACTAGCCTAGGTGGGGGTTGACAGGTGCAGGCAGGTGGGGAGAAACAGCTGCGGGAGCCAGCAGCTTCACGTCCTTCCGAGGATGCATTCTCTGCTATACTAACGGCTCATGAATGAGCCTGATCTTTTTAATGAATCGGTTCTTTTTTTTATGAATCAACTCTTTTTTTTTTTTACTTTAAAATTGATTTTCTCAAAAACTATAAGGTCTTTTTGAAAAATAATTTTTTCCTCTTGTTCCCACTGTTCTTCTTAACATTCCCAGTAATTTTGGTGTTGCTAGCTTTTAAAGGGGCTTTGCAATAAACCATTAAAGTCGGCGGGATATGTTTTCCCACGGTCAGAAGCAGAATTTACATTGAAACTTTAAAATTGATTTTCTCAAAAACTATAAAGTCTTTTTGAAAAAAAAATGTTTTCCTCTTATTCCCACTGTGCTTCTTAACATTTTCTGCAAGTTTGGGGTTTCTAGCTTTTAAAGCGGCTTTGCTATTAACTGCTAAAGTCGGCGGGCGCTTAATTTTCCCACGGTCAGAAGTAGTTACTTTAAAATTGATTTTCTCAAAAACTATAAGGTATTTTTGAATTTTTTTTCCCCCCTCTTGTAGTCACTGAAAGATCTCAGGTGTTAGACACCTTGAAACATCTTTTCCATCACTTTTCTGGCCAGCATAAATGTTTCTAGTTTTCAAAGTTCGCCTCCCCATTGAAATCTATTGCGGTTCGCGAACTTTTATGCGAACCGAACCTTCCGTAAAGATTCGCGAACCCTGTTCGCGAACCGAAAATCAGAGGTTCGCGACATCTCTAGTAAGTACCCCCCACAGGGGGCATTTTTTAAAGTTACAGAGTCTTTAACCTGCTGAAAGGATCCTACACAATGGAAGGAGCTTGTGCAATAGACACAAGTCCCACGGCAGCTAATGCATCAAGTACAGAAATGATCACTGTACATACACAAATAGGTGCCATCTTTACACCCTGCATCACCAGGAGTTAGAGTCGAACAAAATAAACTTTTTCCACTGTATTTAAAGCTTTCACTATTTTAAAGTACGTTAAAATGAACCCAAGCCGGATTTAAGACATGAAACTGAACACAGAAGCAGGTAACCACAGTCTCCACATAACTATCTCCTCGTCGCCACTCTCTGTCCCTTCGGGTGACAGTCAGGGTTGTGGAGTCGGTACAAAAATTATCCGACTTCTCAGTTCATGAAACCACAGACTCCAGGTACCCAAAATCAGGGCTGTGGAGTTGGTACAAAAATCTTCAGATTCCGACTCCTCAGTTTATGAAACCATCGACTTCGACGTCAGGTACCCAAAATAACTCCTTAGTCTAATACTTACTAGGGCTGTGGATTTTCCGACTCCGATTCCCCAAAATTGCTCCAACTCCGACTCCAACTCTGACTCTGACTCTACAGCCCTGCCCAAAATTGCTCCAACTCCACAGCCCTGGTGACCATATTGTCATTCTGTAATTTCCAACAAGTGACTTGTCAGATTTATGGTACAGGAAGGGGCGTCCTTTGCTGGAATACAACGTCCTCAGCGAGGGCTGTGGAGTCACTACAAAAATCATCCAGCCCCTCATTTTATGAAACCACCGACTCCGACTGCAGGTACCCAAAATTGCTCCAACTCTGACTCCTCGACTCCTTAGTCTAATTTTTACAAAGGCTATGGATTTGGTTCAAAAATCATCCAACTCCTCATTTTATGAAACCACTGCCTCCGACTTTAGGTACCCAAAATTGCACCGACTCCTCGAGTCCGACTCCACAGCCCTGCCCATAGCCCTCCCATTCCAGCCTCTGAAACGCCATTTCCCCAACTGCTGCAGGCATCTCAGCTAAGACGCAGTAAAACAGCTGAGATGCTACGAATGTGCCCGGCATGTGCAATGACCCGGAAGTACTTTTGGAGTCATGGCAATTTTGAGTTACAAGAGAAGTTTTTTAAAGTCCAGGAAAAAGATGGAAATTGCCTCAAGGAGTTGTGAAAATGGGTGCATGGTGATTTGGAGAGTTCTCTGCATTAGATAGTATGTTTTAAACTTTTTTTTTTAAACTCTCAGGTCTGCTTTAACTAGAGAATAGTAATGAAATAATCAGGTTGTTGTAAACAGACTATTCCCTGGAATCCCATATTTTTATTATCAGTTTGAAAGCAGAATTTCTTACACTGAATTCTAAACAGCAACCATGACAGTGTGACTAGAATCTGGTTCATTCAGCTCCAAAACAAAAAACAAAACAAAAAAAAAACAAACAAAAAAAGATCACCTTCTTAGGCCTAAAATGTTACCGGTAGTGTTTCAAACCTGGAGGCAGGGCTGTGGAGTCGGAGTCGGAGCAATTTTGGGTGCCTGGAGTCGGAGTCGGGAAAAAATGCACCGACTCCGACTCCTAATGAATTTGTAACTGTAATTAAAATAGAAAATATGATAAAATGTTCTATTTCTCAGATAATAGTCATTAAAAATAATGTATATATACACAGTATATATACAGTAATAGCGGTGTTCAGTCCACAAAAATGAAATAAACTAATCAAAATTAGTTACTTGTGCTGCTTCAATAAAGCAGTCCCCGTATTTTTAAAGTCAGATATACATATCTGATTGTGACTGTACAGTATATATGATGTGTACACAGGAATCTCTTATATATACTAAATAACGTCTATGCTGTAAGAATAAAGCCTGATGTGCAGCCGTGTCACTAATAGAGATGGTCAATGAGATGGAAATAATTCTGCATTGATGCTGATTTATGCAAATGTATGCACTCCCTTTGCTCATGAAATCAAATAACTTGCTATGTTGGTAAAATTTGGTTTGGTGACTACAAATTAAAGGGTACCTGAGACGGATGAAAAGAAAAGTGTTATACATACCTGGGGCTTCTTCCAACCCCCTTCAGGCTAATCAGTCCCTCGCTGTCCTCCTTCACCACCTGGAACTTCTGCTATGAGTCCCGGTAATTCAGCCAGTCAGAGCAGTCTGGCTATGTGCCGCTTCCACAGCCAAGAGAATTCTGCACCTGCGCAATAGTGCTGGGGAGTGTGTGCATGCGCACTGTGCTAGACTGGCTCAAGTACCTGGACTCATAGCAGAAGATCCAGGTGGCAGAGGAGGACAGCGAGGGACTGATTAGCCTGAAGGGGGCTGGAGGAAGCCCCAGGTATGTATAAAACTTTAATTTTATCTGTCTCAGGTTTATTTTGTTACACAGTAGTACTCTACATATGCATTCCCCACAGAGCTGCAGGGAATCCACTGAGAATGTTGTGCACATTGAACACAGAGGTGTTGTCTGTCACCCATAAACCTTGTTCAGATTGTGCATGAAGAATGTGTATTAGAGGAAGAATCTCCTCATTCCCCTGCAGAGTACCTGCACATCATTCTTACATGTTCCCACACTTACATTGCCTAGGGCCTGATAGATGTTCTTTGTTCCGATCTGTACCTTTTACAATTACTCTTACCAAGGACTAGTTTTAGTCTAAAGGGAATAAATATAGTAGTCTACATATCCTTCTCACTTCAGTTGTCTTGTAAAATTCCTAAGTGTTGGCAGTTAAGAGATGAATTTCACGTTACATACTGTTAATCAACAAAATTGTAATATGCAAATTAGAGGAGTCGGATTCGGTGGAATCCTAAACTGAGGAGTCGGAGTCGGTGGATTTTTGGACCGACTCCACAGCCCTGCCTGGAGGCCAACACTAGAGGCCTGGTGTGTACGTGGTCAGGTAAGGTAAGTGCCACCGGACCTCTAGTGTTCGGCATCTAGCACTTGTCACAGGACACAGGCACTCCAAGAAAGAAGAGACATGGAAGAGCATTGGGGATGCATAAAAGAAACGGGCCAGCGGACAGCGTCCTATACTCTGCACAGCTCGGGAGGGGGGTAGAGCGGGGGGGGGGGGGGGGGGCGGAAGGCAGTGCACAGCTTTGCAGATTTTCAATAGGATTTCATGCCGAAATCTATTACAAATCTGTGTACAGTGTGTGGACGGATTCAATCAGACAGATCGCTTTCTTATAAGATTATGACCTAAGAGGGATCTATCTGTTGGCCACAATAAACCAGTTTGGCCACCCTAAAGGCCCGTACACACGCCGTACTAAAGGCAACGACGGGTCCGTCGTCACCTCCCCCTGGCCGGGCGTTCCAGCGACAGTCCGTTGTGTGTACAGTCTGTCTGCAGACTGATAAGACTGTTTCTGAGCGACCCGCCTGGCGGATCACTCAGAAACAGCCTTATCAGTCCGCCGACAGACTGTAGACACGCCGGACTGTCTGCTGAAAACCCGCCCAGTGGGAGGTGACGACGGACCCGTCGTTGCCTTTAGTACGGCGTGTGTACGGGCCTTTAGGCCTCGTACACATGCATGACTAAAGTCAGTGGCCGATAACAACCGCCTTAGACTATGGTCAGACGTATGTAAAGAGGTCCCCGAACAGGACTTCGGTCCACTCGGCGGATCAACTTGACCGAGCGATGGCCAACTCCTCTGTGCGCGCCCCTCCCCGGATGTGATGTCACGTTCGCGCTGCCCCATTGTCCCTCTGCCCCCCCCCCCCCCCCCCCCACATAGCAACAGAAATAGTTATCAGCTTCACAGCTAACTCAGTGTCTGTACAGGCCGGCCCAGCGATGTCGGCCGGGGGAATTGGGTTTCAGATCCCCAGCAGGGGACATCAGTCAAAGGTGTGTATACACCTTTACACCAACCAAGTACACGTAAAAACAGCAAAGCCACAATCCCATAGGATAAAGCTTTGAAAGTAGCTTCTCACAGGAAGTACCCAGCCATTCTACTGTCTTTAAAGATAAATCTGTTTCTTGTTCAAATAGGGTGAGCTATATAGCTGGCTGGAGGAAGCGTTTAGAGCAGGGCTGTGGAGTCAGTACAAAAATCATCCAACTCCGACTCCTCAGTTTATGAAACCATGACTACGACTCCAGGTAGCCAAAATTCCTCAGACTCCTCGACTCAGACTCCTTAGTCTAATTTTTACAAAGGCGATGGATTTGGTTCCAAAATCATCCAACTCAGACTCCTCAGTTTATGAAACCACCGACTCCGACTCCAGGTACCCAAAATTGCTCTGGCTCAGACTCCTCAACTCCACAGCCCTGGTTTAGAGCGTATATGTAACTTTAAAACCACAAAAAGTTACATAATTACCCACATAGAGGAAAACCTCTGGATGGTCCCATACACTCCTCAACCCCACCACCGCTGACAAGGACCCTATTCTAGTTCGCGACTGCACCCTCCTGCTGTGTTTGAACGCGGATATACTTGTGAACGAGTGGCTTTGGTTTGATGCGCAGGTGCTTTATGCCCACAGTCTTGCACAGAGGACAGCGTAACCACCAGATCATATCAGATATGATTGGAGGGCTCCTGCACAGCAGTGGTGGGCTCCAAGAAGGATCAGGTAGCCTCAGTACAGTCCAGAGACAAAGCTAGTATGGATGAGGCAAGCCAGGGAGAAAGTCCATAAGGAACAGTCCTCTAATCACAGCAACGTCTACAACTTGAAGCATTTTAATTGGCTGAATAGTGTGGGCGTATATTATTACCACAACCTATCAGAAACTTCGCCGTTCGAGGGGGGCGCTGACCACCCAATCACATTAGCAGAATTTCCCTATTGACTTTCTCACTGGCTTCCCTGTGGACTTTCTTGCTGGCTCACCTCAACCATACACTGTGTCACTGGGCAACAATGGTTTGAAATCCAGCCAGGGCATTAACTGCACAGAGTTTGTATGTTCTCCCCATGTCCATGTGGGTTTCCTCTGGACACTCCAGTTTCCTCCCACATCCCAAAAACATACAGATAAGTTAATTGGCTTCCCCCTAAAACTGTCCCTAGACTACGATACATACACTACATGATGCATACATAGACTTACGACTATGGTAAGGATGAGATTGTGAGCTCCTCCGAGGGGCAGTCAGTGACAAGACTATATTCTCTGTACAGCGGTGTGTCATATTTCCACGCTATATAAATACCAAATAACACTGGCGTCGCAGCGGCTTTGCTTTATCTTGGTATGCCTTTTTTATGTTACAGGTTCCCTTTAAGATTACTTCCAAAAGACACAATGTTTTTAACAATTATAAAATGACAAATGCTATACCTATGGCATGCCCAATCCAATGTTCTCTTTCTGGAATTCCCCTTTATAGCGAAAATGGAACTAGGACTTTGCTCTATATGCTGGGCAGCTCCCTGTACAAGTCTTCAGCTCTGCTGCAATTATCATTGCTGGGGGTAACCCATAAATAAAGTGTGTGATCAGGAGGGACAGTAGGGAGTTGGCAGAAAGTTTCCCCCCATAGCTTTACCTGTCCCCAGCAGAGCTGTGCTAGAAGCAGAATGAATGGAGGGAGCAGAGGGGTGGGGGGAGGCGACTCGGATAACTTTCCCTGAGTTGTGTGAGTGGCAGCAGCCTGCTGTCCTGCCCAATCCCCCCTACAAGCAGCAGTGACAAATCCCAGCGATCCCTCTCCCTGATCAGCAACATCCTCCAGCCTTGGATCCGCTGCAGTGTCCGCCCGCCCGACTCATCTCTCACCTCCTGCACTCAGCTCCGTGCCAGCGATCAGCCCAGCAGCAGCAGCAGCAGATCAACGCCACTCCAAACTACAACTCCCAGCACTACTAGCTCCTTCAAAGTGTACATAACTTTATTAGATTACAGTCAGCCGAGGGCTGACGTGGCTACACTAGCAAGACGGACACACCCACTTACAGTAAAGTGCTGTGGGCTGCAGGGTTAACCTCTGTGTGCTGGGCATAGAAGGAGTGCTAGCCCCAGGGCAGCCAATAGGAAAGCGCCCTGTTATACTATAGCATAGGAATGTCTTGTAACTGGAAAGGCAAGGCATAGCAGGCGCCAGGCAGTAATGAGAGGTTTACAGCAGGAGGGGGATTTGAAGCAGTGGTAGATCAGGAGACTATTGATCCATTCTTCATGTACATTGTTTCCCTGTTCTGCTACTTGGCCATACATCAGACTATGGGCTTGATTCACAAAAGGGTGCTAACTTAGCACGCCTAAAGCCCTTTAGGACGCACAAAGTTTTGCACGCTGTTAGCGCTGCGCGGTGCCCGCATTACGTTGCCCGGGTTCGCCTAGTGCAACGTTTTCATCGCACCCGGTGCAGCGTATGACGCTCACCGCAAAACTTTGCGCCGAATCAATGATATGTATGGGCAGATTGACCAGGAGACAGATCTCTGTCTGATTGGGGAGAGATCTGTTGCCTGCTTAGACATCGACCCGACTCTTAAAGTATACTATACAGCACAGGGCACCTGGGGGTACATTTTACACTAGGCGGGACAGTGCCAGGGGTTCCATCGTGTTCCTCGTCCCGATATCATACGCCGTTACCGCCATGCACCCAATCGAGCATGTCGGCCCTACATCTTGCAGCAGGACCCATTGATACAGGCAACCAATTTCGGCCAGAAATGTCCTCCACAGCCCTTACAAGGCTATGGAGTGGGTACAAAAATCATCCAACTCCGAGTCTCAGACTTTTCAGTTTATGAAACCTCCAACTCCAACTAACCAAAAATTACTCCGACTCCTGGACTTCGACTCCAAAACCCTGCAATTGACTGATATTTTCCATCATGCTCAAACAAATAAATTGGTCAATTGGACCAGATATCGTCCAATTTCCATCGAGCGAGTACAAAGGAACATAATCGATTCTCCACTGAATTGATTATAAAATGATTGAATCAAATGGTCACTTGTACAAGAAAATCAAGTAATGTATGGGCACCTATCGATACTTCAGCAGAAATCTTGTCTAAATGTGCCCATACTCATCCAATTTCCCTGCTGATTCGATCAGTGATCGAATCGGATGGAAATCAATTCCTTTAAATGTCTAATCGATTAGATTTTGACCAAAAATCAATCGAAAGTATTGATTGAACAGGTCGGAAAATCTACATTAATTGGTGGTGGGCAGAAGTGGCAAACCGTTGATAGCCTATAGCGAATTTCCTTCACAAACCTACACCCAGGCTTTTGCTTCTTTAGTCGGTTTTCTTCAGGCTGAATGTTTCGTTCCATTCCATGTCCACCAGGACTTTTAGGCATAGGAACAGCTTCTTCCCCTCGGCTGTCAACTGTCTGAACTCTGAAAAATGATTGACCACACCTTGATCAGAAATCAGCCATATATTAGTGATCTATTTGGCACCTTGCACCACTTGATCTCATATCTGAGCAGAAAACGGATTTGGAATTGATGGAAACACAGCTAATGCGCCACTCAAAGCTGTACAAAGCTATGCGACCATTGTCTCCATGCCCCTCTCCCCCCGTTCGCTTAATCAAAATGTAATGCCATGTCTGATTACACTTCTGATTGATAATTTGCGTGAAGTTGATCGGAAGTTTATCGATCGAGCTCACAAGGGTTAACAGATCACTGGCAGGGTCAATTGGAGTGCCAGAAAATCGATCAAGCGCACGGCCACATTAGCGGTCCCTCGGCGGGGCGCGCTACTGCGACATCAGCACTGTTCTGTGTGCCGGGTTTTTATTTAAGCAGACAATTAATGTGTTCACATAAAATAAATTCCCCAGTGCATTAAAGGCTCTTTCCAGGCAGAAATGTTACTAGTCAGCTCCTTCCTCCTCCTGCTGGTCCTGCAAGATGTGAACTACACATCAGGAAGATGTGTATAATGAGTACATGAGCTAAGCTCGGAAACACCCTAAAGAGGAACTCCAGTGAAAATAATGTAATAAAAAAGTGCTTCATTTTTACAATAATTATGTATAAATGATCTAGCCAGTGTTTGCCCATTGTAAAATCTTTCTTCTCCCCGATTTAAATTCTGACATTTACCACATGGTGACATCTTTACTGCTGGCAGGTGATGTCAGTGGAAGGAGATGCTGCTTGCTTTTTTTTTTTACCAGTTGGAAACAGCTGTAAACAGCTATTTTTTTTTGCCCACAATGCATTTCCCTGACATCACACTGTGGGAGGGGTTTCACCACAATATCAGCCAATATCAGCCATACAGAGCCCCCCGATGAATGATCCGTTTGTGAAAAGGAATAGATTTCTTATGGGAAAGGGGGTATCAGCTACTGATTGGGATGAAGCTCAATTCTTGGTTATGGTTTCTCTATAAGGGAACCTGAACACAACAAAGAAATGCCATATTGAACTTACCTGGGTCTTTCTTTAGCCCCCTGTAGCCTGTGAGGTCCCTCGGGGCCCTCTGGGCTCCCACCGTTCTCCCTCTGGTGGCTCTATTAGCTGCGGCCCGTCCGGGCATCAGTCGACCTGAGAATTCTGCAAATGTGTGGTTCATTTTTTCAAGAACCGAGCATGTTCATGGCAACGGGCGTGTGGATGGGCCGCGCATACGCAGTTGCGCACAACTCCCGGCAAAGTCGTGCAGCTAACGGAGCCTTCAGCAGGATAACGGAGCGAGCCCAGAGGACTCTAAGCGATCTCTCAGACTAAGGGGGACTGGAGGAAGACCTAGGCAAGTTCAGTATGGCATTTTTTTTCGTTGTTTGGGGTTCCTTTAAAGGGTACCTGTAACCTTAAAAAAATACCTCAGTAGGAGGAAGCCTCTGGGTGGTCCAGTGGCTACCCCAGTCTCCCTACACCCCTTCTGCTCTGCGCTGTGACCCTCTAAACAATCCTCAACATTTAAAATTGCTCACGCGCTCCCATCCGTGTACAAGCATGGTCGCATTGTGCATGTGCAAAATACAGCCTGCACAGTAGCACAGAGCTGCTCATGCACAGTTTTTTTCTTTGTGCTACTGCGCATGTGCAAACTTATTGGCACCTGCTATTTCTTAAGGCTCATACACACATCAGACCATAGTCTTTGGAAAATGAAAGATCACAGACCAATTTTATCCCCTTCCATGTAGTATGATTGCCATACCTACACAGTCTATTCTATGGAGCTAAACTCCCCATCAGACAGAATTCTTTGCAAGATGCTGCACACAAAGATGCTGTAGACATTCAAAAGATCAGTATCTGCAAAAGATCTGTTCCTGCAAAAGATCCGTTCCTGCAAAATGCATTCATAGTCTATGATATCTGCAGATCATCATACACACCTTGTTTAACAGACATTCATCTGCAGATCAGATCCACCAGGATGGATTTTAGATCTGTAGATGATTGTCTGATCTGCATATGAATGTCAGTTAAACAAGGTGTGTATGAGGATCTGCAGATCTCATAGACTATGAATGCAATTTGCAGGAACGGATCTTTGGCAGGAACAGATCTTTTGTAGATACTGATCTTTTGTGTCTGTACAGCATCTTTGTGTGCAGCATCTTGCAAAGATTTCTATGTGATGGGGAGTTCAGCTTTATAGAAAAGACCGTGTAGGTATGGCTCTCATACTACATGAAGGGTGGCAAGATTGGTCTGTGATCTTTCATTTTCCAAAGACTATAGTCTGATGTGTGTATGAGCCTTTAGGCCCAATTGACTATTATTGGTACAATTTTTCAACAGATGCACTTTTTCAACACACTTTTAATTATCAAAATGTACAGAAAACTGGTTGATTGGACCAGAAAATGTAATCGATCTGAAAGTTGGATTTTATGATCGCATCTGAAGAGAGAAAATACCTTTATTTAACAATCAACAATTAACTTCCGATTACTTGTGGTCATAAAAATGCATCAAAAGATTGCATCTGATAAAAAATGGTTCTGTTAATGGGCACGCACTAGGCGTTGCGTGAAAGGTTGCGTTTTGCTGCATGTGTGTTTCTGCATTTTTTTTGTCATAATGAAGTGCATTTTGAGTGCATTTGCGGTTCGCAGCTGCGTTTCACACTTGTATTTTGCTTGCGTTTTACTGCGTTTGTGTTTCCCACATATGAGTCACAAGTGCATATTTGTGCATTTTGTTTGCGTTTTCGATAAGCATTTTATGCAATTTTTTGGGAATGTGGCCAGTATAAAAACACCTTTTCAATGTCCTCTCTGGCTCATCACTAGGAAGTCAACAGGAAGCAGAAATACATCAGCAAACTTGGTTTAGAAAAAAACATACATTAAAAAGGCAATAAAAATGCAATAAAACGCTATACCTCTGCGTCACAATTGAGGTTATGTGTGTTTTAGATGCATTTTGGAAAAATATGTAGAAAGTTCTGCGTTTCAAAAAGGCACATTGTAAAACACAAAAAAATGTGTTTTTCATGCGGCCCATTGACTTACATTATACACGTTAACGCTAGAGTTTTACGCAATGCTAGCGTTTCTTCCTAGTGTGTTCCTACCCAGAGAGAAGCATAACGGGAGGTGGCGGCCTCATCAGAATAGAGGCGGCAACCTAAGTGATTTAACCCTTGTTTACACTCCATGATGAGGTTCTTTTTGACCGCTACATTGGTTTCAATTCACTAAAGCCCAGTACACACTTTTAATTATGATTGGCCAATCGCTGACTAATTTTACCAAAAAAACTCTAAACCAGTCTCCATACTCACCTGTACGCTATTTTGGCAGAAAGACTTAGCAACTGCCATTAAAGGGAAGGTTCAGGGACAGTTGGAAAAAAATAAAAATCTGAATCCACTTACCTGGGGCTTCCTCCAGCCCGTGGCAGGCAGGAGGTGCCCTCGGCGCCGCTCCGCAGGCTCCCGGTGGTCTCCGGTGGCCGACCCGACCTGGCCAGGCCGGCGGCCAGGTCTGGCCTCTTCTGCGCTCCATTGTGCTTCCACGCCGGCGCGCTGACGTCATCGGACGTCCTCCGGGCTGTACTGCGCAGGCTCATCAGGGATAGCCCCTGATGAGTCCATGTGACGAAATGCGTTGGGCGGAGCTTGGGACGGCACACGGAGGTAGAGAGGATTGTTTCCAGGACGCTGGAATTCATTGTACAATGCTGTTTTAAAACTACGGAAACTTTTTAAGGAGGACGCCCATACGGGGGAGAGGATTCAGGAGTTGACTGACATTTGATATAACCACATGCGAGAGTGCTGTTTGTAATTGAGCAGCCAGAAAGTTTGGTGAGTGCGAATTGCATCGGCACCTGGGTGGCCCAAACTAGTGGAACTATTCACGGTGTGGTGAAGCGACTTATAAAGGGAAAGACACTGCTATTGAGGGGTGTCCATGGTGGAGGCTGAAAAATAATTGGAAGATCTGCACCATTATTGTGTGTTTTATTTCCTGAGGTAACATCCACCAACAAACTGATGAGGGCAAATGGAGCAGAGGAAGATATGTGGATTATGATATACTAGCCAACCCGCGTCGTAGCATACGCCGCATCTATCTATCTAATAGAGTACGTGCCTCAACCTTGAAGCAAGAAGAAGTAGGCTTTCCATGAGAAAATGTATGCGTGCTCAAACACCAAGTTTAACCCTAGCAAGTCTGGCTTTGCAAATCCGGCCTAATTGGCTATTCATGAGGCAATGCTCATGCAAATATGCATTTGCTTTCGCATGCCAAACTATGCAGGGTCAAAAAACCAATACTGCAAAGTGCTCTCTCACTGCCTGGGAACCACAGCGGCACCCCGGAGTGGGAGGCTGGGTGGCGCAGCCGCCCCCCCCAAGCGTGGCCAGCGCCGGGGAGAGCCGTCCGCACCCACCTCCTAATATTAAAAACAGCCACTTACCTTAACATCCATTGGGTTCTGCTACATGCGCATTAATTTTCTCATGGAAAGGATTTTGTGCAGTTTGTATCCTTTGGAGGCAGGTGGTGGATGGCTTGCTCCGGTGGTGTGAACCCTGGAGTGAGTGCGCCTGTCCTCCCCCCCCCCCCCCCCTCTGGAGTGCTGTATGTGAGCCAGCCCTGAGCTCTAAAGCTCGGGGTGACCCATGCTTCTCTCCTTTCTCATGTGGTGCCCCCAAATTAATGCGCATGTAGCAGAACGCAATGGACGTTAAGGTAAGTGCCTGTTTTTAATATTGGGAGGTGGGTGCAGACGGCTCTCCCCGGCGCTGGCCAAACTTGGGGGGGGGCGTCCACGCCACCCAGCCTCCCCCTCCGGGGTGCCGCTGTGGTTTCCAGGCAGTGAGAGAGCGGTCCCCCCAGTTGTATAAAAAGGGGGCATTGGGAATCCTCCCCGTGGCGCTCCTGGAGGCCTGGAGCACACCAAAAACTGCTAGCAGATCCGCAAAATGCTAGCAGATTTTGAAACGCTTTTTCTTATTTTTCTGTAGCATTTCACCTAGCATTTTGCGGTTTTGTAAAGCGTTTTTGGTGTAGTAGATTTCATATATTGTTACAGTAAAGCTGTTACTGAACAGCTTCTGTAACAAAAACGCCTGCAAAACCGCTCTGAACTGCCATTTTTCAGAGCGGTTTGCGTTTTTCCTATACTTAACATTGAGGCAGAAACGCATCCGAAATCCAAAAAAAATGCCTCACCTCGGGAGTATGCGTTTCAGCAAAACGCCTCCCGCTCTGGTGTGCACCAGCCCATTGAAATACATTACCCAAGCGTATCCACAGCCGCAAGTGGATCGCAAAACGCTGCCGAACCGCTCTGGTGTGCACTAAGCCGGATAGTGCTAATGTAGCATGTAGCAGGGTGACTGCTTTGTGGTATTGGTTTGTGCATGCATTTGCATGAGCATTGCCTCATGAATAGCCAATTAGGCCAGATTTGCAATGTCAGACTTGCTAGGGTAAGGCCTCTTTTCCATGGACTGTGAATAGGCAGTGAAATGGCTCTCAAACTCTCACAACTGCTCACTGCTGCCCGGTAACTGCTTGCTGCTGCCTGGTAACTGCTTGCTGCTGCCTGGTAACTGCTTGCTGCTGCCTGGTATCTGTTCACTGCTGCCTGGTAACTGCTTGCTGCTGCCTGGTAACTGCTTGTTGCTGCCTGGTAACTGCTTGTTGCTGCCTGGTATCTGCTCACTGCTGCCTGGTAACTGCTTGCTGCTGCCTGGTAACTGCTTGCTGCTGCCTGGTAACTGCTTGCTGCTGCCTGGTAACTGCTTGTTGCTGCCTGATAACTGCTTGCTGCTGCCTGGCAACTGCTTGCTGCTGCCTGGTAACTGCTTGTTGCTGCCTGGTATCTGCTCACTGCTGACTGATAACTGCTTGCTGCTGCCTGGTAACTGCTTGTTGCTGCCTGGTAACTGCTTGTTGCTGCCTGGTATCTGCTCACTGCTGCCTGGTAACTGCTTGCTGAGCACACAGCTCAACAGTCCGTGGAAAAGAGGCCTTAAACTTGGTGTTTGATCACGCATAAATTTTCTCATGCAAAGTACTTCTTCTTCTTGTTTGAAGGTTGAGGCACTTAGTCTATTATATATATAGATAGAAGTGCAGTGAGCTGTTTGTAACCAGGCAGCATCTCCATCTGGTGAGCGGCTGGCATTACTATTACTGGGTGTTTAATATTAATCTCTATGAGATAAAGGTGGAGGTGCAATTGAATTAAGGCATATTACACTATTGTGGCCTTTATCTGCTTATGTCTCCTTGAGGTATTCACAAAGCCACAACGGAGATACATATTACAGAGTGGATTGGAACTGTCACTATTTGGCAACATTGATTGGATTGGAACTGTCTAACTGGGAACCACCTTGTGGAACCGTATTGAGCGCACACACTATACTGGATTATATATGTGACGATTGATTGTGTATGCGAACCGGTAGAGGATTAAGTCTTAGATATTTTAGTTAATTGATTGTGGAGGAGCGCAACATCTATTTGTTTCAAATAAGCTGTCTTTCTCACAGTATTGAAGCCAGACTCCCCAAACTTGACACGGCCGGTCATTGGGGTTAAAATTCAGGAAAGTGGGTGGAGCCTAAAACAGTTTACCAAATTTTAGCCATTCATTTTAAATAGGACATTTTAATCTGAAGCCATTGTTAGACTGCTAATGGTAGGGTCCTCATACAACACAGTCGGCCATAGGGTGACTGAGCTCACAATTGGACAAAATCAGATTGGACCAATCAAATTGCCCAATTGGTCTAATGGTGGCCACTAATGATCCAATCTTTTTCATCCAATCTGACCATTTCTATGTGATATAAGGGACTGCCTGATGTATCCATTCAATATATTCACACTCAGTTTACCCTTCTACTACATAAATTTGGTAAGATTGGACAAAAAAGATTAGATCATTAGTGGCCACCATCAGGGTGACTAGTCCAGTCTGATTGGTCCAATTGTGCAATGTGATTGGCCTAATCTGATTGGACTAATTGTGCAATCTGATTGGTCCAACAGTGCAATTTGATTGGTTCAATCAGATTGGTGCAATCATGCAATGTGGTTGGTTTAAATTGATTAGTCTAACCTTGCAATGTGATTGGTCCAATCTGACTGGCCATATCATGCAGTCCGATTGGTCCAATCCGATTAGCACAATCATGCAGTGTGATTAGTATAATCTTAAGGTCTCTATTTTATCAACAAATGCGCTTTTTCAACACACTTTTTATGATCACAATGTACAGAAAACTGCACAGTGTGTGGCGAAAATTGATGTGAAACCATTCTTTGGTTGATTGGACAAGAAAATGTAATCAATCTGAAAGTTGGATTTTATCATCACATCTGAAAAGAGAAAAAACCCTTACTGAACAATCGATAATTAACTTCCAATTACTTGTGGTCATAAAATGCATTAAAAGATCGCATCTGATGAAAAAAAGTTCTGTTAATGGGCACCTTTAGACCAATATGGTTGGTTCAATCAGATTGATTTAATCATGCTACGTGATTGGTCCAATCTGATTGGTTCAATCTAGTTCACAAAAAATGAAATCACCCCAGAGTTAGCAGTGGCAAACTCCGGCTGTAAAGGCGAAAGTGTCAGAAGATGCAGGCTGGGAACGCACTAGGCGTTGCGTGAAAGGTTGCGTTTTGCTGCATATGTGTTTCTGCATTTTTTGTCATAATGAAGTGCATTTTGAGTTCATTTGCGTTTCGCAGATGCGTTTCACACTTGTATTTTGCTTGCGTTTTACTGCATTTGTGTTTCCCACATATGAGTCACAAGTGCATTTTTGTGCATTTTGTTTGCGTTTTGATATGCATTTTATGCAATTTTTTGGAATGTGGCCAGTATGGAAAGTGCCGGAAGGTCCCATCTGCTTCCACCAGGCCCCTCTTGTGATGTCAGGAAAGTGATGTCATAATAGCAGCCTGTATACCTCTGGTGATATCAGGGAAGCTCAGCGCCTGCTTACATGCACAGGCTGCTATTATGACATCACCAGAGGGGCGTGGGCTGCTATTAGGACATCACCAGAGGGGCGTGGGCTGCTATTATGACATCACCAGAGGGGCCTGATGGAAGCAGATGGGACCTTCCGGCACTTTCCATCAGATTTTATGTTATATGGGAAGGTTGAAAAAAACAAAGTCTTGTAATAGTAATACCTTTTAATGGCTAACTGATAAAGTTAAATAATGCAAGCTTTCTGGGATCTAGTCCCCGTCTTCAGGCGTATTTCCAGATGTTAGCTGTAGTAAAACACTGATGCAGGGAAATGGCAAACATGAAGATGACAGTTGTGTTGGTTGCTGTTTAGCAGCAGGGATGCTCGGATGTGCCTCATCCACGAATTCGGAAATCCGCGTGGTTGCAAAAAAAAATCCGCATTCAGCCCCGCCGCATGCGGATTTTCGTCCGCGTCCACGCAACCACGCGGATTTTTCCCGTGAATGGCGTAATCACGCGCGGATTCACGCCCGGAGGCGGATTTTCTTTTAACGTTAATAACAAAGCCCCCATACATGCTACAGTCCCCCAAATAGCATTGATTATCGAGGTGATAAGGGGCAACATAACTTCAACATAAAAAATTCCCCCCAAAAATTTTTTTCTAGAGAAAATGGATTTTAAAGTGAAATCAACACTTTAAATGGGGCTATTAATTGGTAATAAGTGGTTTTAAAAAGGGATATACGCGTTAAGCAGTCAGAGGTGAAGGCGAGTTCCAATGGCACTTGGCGGCGAAGGTACCGCTGGAGGAGGATGAGTGGCTGACGGCAAAAAGGCTCCAGAGAGGTTTTTGTAATTTTTTTTTTTTTTTTTGCAGCAATTAGCAATGACATCGCAGCAGAGTTGTCAGTGGACACGGGCAGTGTGAACGCAGAGTGCAGTGGTGGTAGCGACTGAGTCAGGAGAAGGACTATGCGGGCGGTCAGTTCAGCAGCACAGAAAGACCACGGCAACATACTGGTGGTAGTAGTAGCAGCACAGCGTCATAGTGCTGGCCAAAAAATTAAATGCACCGGGCGACCCGGGCAGTGTGAACGCAGAGTGTAGTAGCGACTGAGTCAGGAGGACAAAGCGGGCGGTCAGTTCAGCAGCAACAGCACAGTAGTAGTAGCACAGCGTCATGGTGCTGGCCAAAAAATTAAATGCACCCGGCGACCCGGGCAGTGTGAACGCAGAGTGTAGTAGCGACTGAGTCAGGAGGACAAAGCGGGCGGTCAGTTCAGCAGCAGCAGCACAGTAGTAGTAGCACAGCGTCATAGTGCTGGCCAAAAAATTAAATGCACCCGGCGACCCGGGCAGTGTGAACGCAGAGTGTAGTAGCGACTGAGTCAGGAGGACAAAGCGGGCGGTCAGTTCAGCAGCAGCAGCACAGTAGTAGTAGCACAGCGTCATAGTGCTGGCCAAAAAATTAAATGCACCCGGCGACCCGGGCAGTGTGAACGCAGAGTGTAGTAGCGACTGAGTCAGGAGGACAAAGCGGGCGTTCAGTTCAGCAGCAGCAGCACAGTAGTAGTAGCACAGCGTCATAGTGCTGGCCAAAAAATTAAATGCACCCGGCGACCCGGGCAGTGTGAACGCAGAGTGTAGTAGCGACTGAGTCAGGAGGACAAAGCGGGCGGTCAGTTCAGCAGCTCAGAAGGAGGACCATGGCAACTTACTGGTAGTAGTACCATAACACCAAAAAATTAACCAAGGTAGGCACTAGGCAGGTAGTAAATGTCTTTATAAAGGCAGGCATAGTTAACAACAGCACATACAGCAGCCACTTCATGTCCCCCTGTGTCCGACAATAGGGGCCAGGAACTCACCTTCCACCCAAGCCTGGTTGATTTTCAGGAAGGTGAGTTTGTCCACAGAGGCGTGGGAGAGCTGAGAGCGCTTCTCTGTGACCACGCCACCGGCCGCACTAAAGCATCTCTCTGAGAGGACACTGGAAGGAGGGCAGGATAGGAGTTCCAGGGCGTACTGGGAAAGCTCGCTCCAGATGTCCAGTCTCTTGACCCAGTACTCCAAGGGGTCCACGGGGCTGTCGGTGTCATTGAGCCCGCTGGATGACCCCATATAGTCAGACACCATGGTGGTCAGTTGTTGCTTGTGCTGGTTGGTGGTGGATGCTGTGGCGGGCACCTCTGTTCTGGGCTGCTGCACTGCATACAGGCTCTTGCTTAGGCTCTTCAGGTCTCCGGGGCGCCAGTTGCTGCTGCTGCTGCTGGTGATTGTTGTTGTGCTGCTAGTGGCAATGGCAGGCACCTCTTGCTGGCTTGGCAGAGCAGTTACAGTGGGGGTGGAATGCTGGGGGAATGCTTCCAGTAGTCTGCGCACAAGGGCCTCCTTCAACTCCCTTGTGCGTTGCTCGGTGGTGGATGGCGTCATTAAGTCTCCCAGCTTCCCCTTCAGACGGGGATCAAGCATCAAGGTAATCCAGATGTCCTCCCTTGAACGCATCTGGATCACCCGGGGGTCCCTGCGAAGGCAGCGCAACATGTGCACAGCCATGGGAAACAAGTGGGCCCTGCCAGCAAGATCTTCCTCGTCCTCGCCATTGTCCCATAACGCATGCCTGTCCTCTTCCTGTGCCATGTCGTTGTCCTCCTCAAACCGCCATCCACGTACAACGCCTGCTGCACTCTGCTCCTCCTCCTCCTCCTCATTCAGGTTAGGGACCTCCAACTCTTCCACTACCTGCTGTGAGCCCTCCTCTGAGCTGGACTGTGCTGCCATCTGCTCCTGTTCTTCCAACTGCCTCAGGGCTTCATCCCCACGCTCAATTAAATTGTCCATTGCCTGCTCCAGTAGACAAACCAAGGGCACCCACTGGCACACAGAGGCCCGCTCCTCACTGACCATCTTGGTTGCCTCCAGGAAGGGACTCAGCACCAGGCATACTTGCTGCATCAGTGTCCACTGAGTGGCAGTAATCATGGGGACTTGCTGGTTGCTGGGGACACTTGGGTCTAGCATGTAGGCCCTAAGAGCCAGCCTGTGCTGACACAGCCGCTCCAACATGGCCAGAGTCGAATTCCAGCGAACTGGCATGCCGATGATCATCCGGTGTTGTGGCCTTCCATACTGCTGCTCAGTGGCGTAGCTAAGGAGATGTGGGCCCCGATGCAAGTTTAACAATGGGGCCCCCCAAGCACTCGATACATAACAATTGATACGGCGCACCAAAACCTGCCAATGGCAACTTCAGTGTCAGAGGTGGAAGAAGGGGATGGGGAACTGTTTGTTAATGATTACCACTATTCAAAGTATCTATAGAAGTGATTATTACCAGCACAGGACCAATAGAGAGCTAATACTGTAGTTGAGGGAGGGCCTTTTGGGGCCCCTCTGGCCCAAGGGCCCCGATGCGGTGGCTACCTCTGCACCCCCTATTGCTACGCCCCTGCTGCTGCTGTAAGGTGGGACAAGAGTGCAGAGGCAGTGGCTGACAGGCGGAAAAAGTGTACCACCGCCCGGGCATCCTGCAGCAGCTCGCTCATCCCCTGGTAGGTGCGCAAGAAGCGCTGCACCACAAGATTGAGCACGTGGGCCAAGCAGGGGATGTGCTGGAGGTTTCCCTGCTGCACTGCTGCTACCAGGTTGGCCCCGTTATCGGCTGCCACATACCCCACTTCCAGGCCTCTGGGGGTCAGCCACCTCCGCTCCTGCTTCCTGAGGGCGGCCAGGACGTTGGTGGCCGTAAGCCTCTCCTTCCCCAGGGTCACCAATTTTAAAAGGGCTTGGCAGTGCCGAGGCTTGGCGCTGCTGCTGCCGAGGCGGGCTTGCTTTCCGGGTGCTGAGGGAGTGTCGTGACAGGACCCTTCTGCATCCCCCCTGATCCCGCGTGGTGGCACCACTAGCTGGGCTGATGCGCTCTTGTCCTCCCTCCCTTCCATCAGTGTCACCCAGTGGGCCGTAAAGGACAGGTAGCGACCTGTCCCAAATCTGCTACTCCACGAGTCCATGGTCACGTGGACCCGCTTGTCCACAGAGTAGTCCAGGGAACGGGCCACGTTTTCCACCGCAAACTTGTGGAGTGCTGGGATCGCGCTCCTGCTGAAATAGTGGCGACTGGGGACTTGCCACTCGGGGATGCCAAATTGGAGCAGCGACCGCATGGCGCTCCCCTCCGGCACCAGGGAGTAGGGAAGCAGCTGTGATGCCATGGCCCGGGCCAGCAAGCCATTTAGTTTGCGGATCCGCCTGTGGCTTGGAGGCAGAGGCTTGGTCAGACCCTGAAAGGTGTCGCTCAGCAGGGTCTGACGACGCTGGGATGCAGGGGAGACAGAGGAGAGAGACGAACACTGGCTGCCAGCCTCAATGTCTGTGTCCTGAGCAGCCGAGGTGGAAGAGCGCTTGCGTGCTACTACTGCTGCTGCTGTGGGGGATTCACGACCCTGAGGGAGGGAGGATGCTGCTGCGCTGGTGGGCCTTCTGCTCTCAGGAACCCCTGCCAGCAGTGCCTGCTTCCTCTTAAAGTCCGCATACTCGCGGCAGTGGCGGCTTCTCAGGTGGCCCTGGAGGGATGAGGTACCCATCTTGCTCAGACTTTTCCCACGGCTCAATCTTTTGCTGCATAACCTGCACACCGCATACCTTTTGTCATCAGTACATTCCTCAAAGCAATCCCACACTGGTGACTTTAATTTACTGCGGCCCCCACTAGCAGAGGGTGCAGCGGAGCAATGTGTGGTAGTAGTTGCCGGGGGTTGCATGGTGGTGGTGCCGGCTGAAGCAGTGTCCTGTCTACTTCCTCCACGCCCACTGCTGCCGATGCCCCTGCCTGACATATGGCGATATCCTTGCCTAGGCCGAGGTGACTCGTCATCCTGCTCTGACCATTCTTCCACGGACTCAGCAGGCTGCACATAGTTAGGGTCCACAACGTCATCATCAGCAGCATCATCATAATCCAGCTCTTCCTCTGACTCCCCCGCCTCCTCTTCTGTCCCTACATCCCCAGACACAGACCCCTCTTCTTCATCACCAGAACTCAACAACGCTTGTGATTGTGGCCCGATCTCAATCTCTGCCACATCAGTCCCCAGTAAGTCCTGTGCTTCTTGCATCAGCAGGTTCCCAGATGCCGGACTGAGGGACAGAACGCTGTCATCCTGGGAGGGCTGCTGACCAGTGGGTGCTGGGGTGGATGTCACAACAAGCGTGGGATGTTGGCTGCTGCTGCTACTGCTTGGAGTGGTGCTCACAGTAGAGGTCTGGGAGGAAGTCATGATGTCCATGAGTACGTCAGGTTCCATTTGCTCAACCACCACACGGGGACCAGAAACTTTAAAATATTTGGACAATGGCGTCCGCTGACTCGGCCCAGGCTTTGCTGCCCCCTTTTCTGCTGCATCACGACCACGTACAGCTGGGCGTCCTCTCCCTGGACGTGGAGCAGTCCCAGAAGTGGCTGAGGCAATTGAACTCCCTTTCCTCTCACCCCGCGAAACCCTGCCAGACATGTTGCTAGTAATGAATCACTGGATGCAGTGGGCACAGTACAAGGTCACTGAAGGATGCAGTGGGCACAGCACAAGGTCACTGAAGGATGCAGTGGCCACAGTACAAGGTCACTGAAGGATGCAGTGGGCACAGCAGTGGGCACTGGATATACAACTAGGTCACTGAAGGATGCAGTGGCCACAGTACAAGGTCACTGAAGGATGCAGTGGGCACAGCAGTGGGCACTGGATATACAACTAGGTCACTGAAGGATGCAGTGGGCACAGTACAAGGTCACTGAAGGATGCAGTGGGCACAGTACAAGGTCACTGAAGGATGCAGTGGGCACAGTACAAGGTCACTGAAGGATGCAGTGGGCACAGCAGTGGGCACTGGATATACAACTAGGTCACTAAAGGATGCAGTGGCCACAGTACAAGGTCACTGAAGGATGCAGTGGGCACAGCAGTGGGCACTGGATATACAACTAGCTCACTGAAGGATGCAGTGGGCACAGTACAAGGTCACTGAAGGATGCAGTGGGCACAGTACAAGGTCACTGAAGGATGCAGTGGGCACAGTACAAGGTCACTGAAGGATGCAGTGGGCACAGCAGTGGGCACTGGATATACAACTAGGTCACTGAAGGATGCAGTGGGCACAGTACAAGGTCACTGAAGGATGCAGTGGGCACAGCAGTGGGCACTGGATATACAACTAGGTCACTGAAGGATGCAGTGGGCACAGTACAAGGTCACTGAAGGATGCAGTGGGCACAGTACAAGGTCACTGAAGGATGCAGTGGCCACAGTACAAGGTCACTGAAGGATGCAGTGGGCACAGCAGTGGGCACTGGATATACAACTAGGTCACTGAAGGATGCAGTGGCCACAGTACAAGGTCACTGAAGGATGCAGTGGGCACTGGATATACAACTAGGTCACTGAAGGATGCAGTGGCCACAGTACAAGGTCACTGAAGGATGCAGTGGGCACAGCAGTGGGCACTGGATATACAACTAGGTCACTGAAGGATGCAGTGGCCACAGTACAAGGTCACTGAAGGATGCAGCGGGCACAGCAGTGGGCACTGGATATACAACTAGGTCACTGAAGGATGCAGTGGGCACAGTACAAGGTCACTGAAGGATGCAGTGGGCACAGTACAAGGTCACTGAAGGATGCAGTGGCCACAGTACAAGGTCACTGAAGGATGCAGTGGGCACAGCAGTGGGCACTGGATATACAACTAGGTCACTGAAGGATGCAGTGGCCACAGTACAAGGTCACTGAAGGATGCAGTGGGCACTGGATATACAACTAGGTCACTGAAGGATGCAGTGGCCACAGTACAAGGTCACTGAAGGATGCAGTGGGCACAGCAGTGGGCACTGGATATACAACTAGGTCACTGAAGGATGCAGTGGCCACAGTACAAGGTCACTGAAGGATGCAGCGGGCACAGCAGTGGGCACTGGATATACAACTACGTCACTGAAGGATGCAGTGGGCACACAAGGATGTCACACTGTGTAATGAGATGCTCATATGCCAGCGAGTGAGCGAGCAGTGGGCACTGGGCACGGCACAAGGTCACTGACAGAATGAATGAACAGCGCTGGCAGAGAGTGGCGGCGCCGGCGGTGTGACTGGCTGCCTGCAAATAGTACAAGTGTATAACTGTCACTGGAATATACAAGTGAACACTGCAGCTGCACTAACCTGCCTGCCTGCACTCTACACACAGATAATCCCCACTCCCACTACACTGCAGCACTGAACCTGCCTGCACAGCACTACACACAGTTAAATAATCACTAGACTCCCACACTCCCACTACACTACACTGACTACAACTAACTACAGCAATCACTCACTGACTAGCTAACTGTGTACAGTATAAGAGCAGTGTTAGCAAAAAAAACGCTTTGTTTTTAACACAATAAATGCACTTGCTCAAACAACAATGGCCTGGAGATAATCCTCTCAGCACCACAGTCTAGTAGCAAGGACAGAGCTTTTCCATCATGGCCGCCGCTTTATATTCAGGAGGGGAGGGCATAGCTCCCCTCCTGTGATTGGTTGCTAGGGCCTGGCTGGGGCACTCTGATTGATTGTGTCACTTCCGCATAG
Source organism: Hyperolius riggenbachi (assembly GCF_040937935.1). NCBI lineage: Eukaryota > Metazoa > Chordata > Amphibia > Anura > Hyperoliidae > Hyperolius > Hyperolius riggenbachi. Next base: position 357,066,390 of record NC_090651.1, on the reverse strand, counting down.
TTTGACGCATTTCCGCAAACCACGACTTCAGCCCCGGGTTTCACGAGCGTGAATGCGGATTTCTGTCCGCATTCACGCGAAGCCGAAGTAGATTTTCGTGGTTGAAAATCTATTCACGGATTTTCGTGTCCGAGGCGGAATGCGTCAAAATGGTCGTGAATCCACGCGTAAGCGTGATCACGACCTGGCGGTGAGCACCACTGTTTAGCAGTTAGATATCAGGTGATCAGCAGGCTGGGGCCAGTGAGCTTATGCAAGCAAACATGAAATCTAGCAGGTTTCTGAAGATAGTGAAGCCAAGTCAATCATGTTACATAAGGAGTCATGAATCCCATTCCACAATTTAAACCTTCTGTTAATGTCTTGAACATTTTCATAAATTTGTACTCAGAAATCTTTCTTGCTTGTTCATTTTTGAAGTTACCCTTAAGAATAGGTACTTTGAGATCTTGCATGCTGTGTCCTGGTTCACAGAAGTGTTGGCCCACTGGTGTGTCCATTTTACCTTCATTGATTTTAAAACGGTGATGGTTCATTCTTGTGCGCAGTTTTTGTCCTGTTTCTCCTATATAGATTCCTCTTGAGGGGCATTTCATGCAGCGTATCATGTATACAACATTGGATGACTCGCAGGAAAATTGGTCTGATATTTGACTACTGTGGTCTGATATTTGACTACTGTGTGCCGGGTTTGAAAAACCCGGCACACAGAACAGTGCTGATGTCGCAGTAGCGCGCCGAGTCCAAAAAAGGACTCACTCCGTTTGGTATCTGTAGTGGCCCCATCTGAAAAAACTCTTGGGACTGATGATACCCAGTCAGACTGAAAAGCTGGGTATGTAATTATGCTTATTAGCCATTGTCACCACCACTGACATGCGGCATGTAAGGTTTCATATTTACCTTTATAACAGTAGCCAGGCTCGGACTGAGCCACCAAACCACCGATGGTCCCATCGGTGGGCCCCGACTGCCCCGCCTCCTGGGGGCCCCAGAGCTAAGAGGGAGGAGGGCACAGCTTGGAAGGGGGGAAATTGGGCACAGAGCGGCGGGGAGGGAGGGAAGCCTCCCCCCCCTCCCTCACCTAGGGCCCCCCCCCCCTTCCGCGCACACCCCCCTCCTCCAGAAGTGCAGCCAGCAGCGAGCGGAGAATAGCTGCAGAGCTTCAGATGATGCTAGCTCCGCTCCGCATGCCACTGCTGCCCTGCTGGTCTCTGTCTCCTACAGTGACGCCGTCACTACAGGAGACGGAGACCAGCAGGGCAGCAGCAGCATGCGGAGCTAGCATCATCTGAAGCTCTGTAGCTATTCTCAGCTCGCTGCTGGCTGCACTTCTGGAGGAGGGGGGTGCGCGGAAGGGGGGGCCCCTAGGTGAGGGAGGGGGGAGGCTTCCCCGCTGATCTGTGCCCGCTGACACCCCTTCCAAGCTGAGGGGGACTTGCATTTTGTGGGGGTATCTGCCACCAACCGGAATTGCATTGTATGGGGGTATCTGCAGCCAACCTGATTGAATTTTGTGGGGGTATCTGCAGCCAACCTGTTTGCATTTTGTGGGGGTATCTGCAGCCAACCTGTTTGCATTTTGTGGGGGTATCTGCAGCCAACCTGTTTGCATTTTGTGGGGGTATCTGCAGCCAACCTGTTTGCATTTTGTGGGGGTATCTGCAGCCAACCTGTTTGCATTTTGTCGGGGTATCTGCAGCCAACCTGTTTGCATTTTGTGGGGGTATTTGCTGCCATTTGACTACTTTATGAACTATCATGAGGCATGTAACTACTTGAATATTTTATCTAAAATGTATCTGGTCAGACCTAATCTCTGTGAATAACACCGCTACTTATTTTGTGCTTTGTATTTTTTTTTAAGTCTGCCCATGACTCATCATGACCATGCCGATGTTCCAGTGCATGGTGACACCCATTTAGTTTTGCTGCGTCGCGCTGCGCGCGCCGCATTTAGACATATCCCTATTGGAGACTGTCCTCAGAATTGCTCAAAATCTATTCCCTACCATACAGTCGTGCAAAATTTCTAGAGTACATGTGTATGTGAGCCCAAAATGGGAAGGGGGGGGGAGGAGAGGGGGGCGGGCCCCAGGCTGAAACTTCCTTGGTGGGCCCTTGGTGTCCCAGTCTGACCCTGACAGTAGCTAACCTAAAATTCTGTTAATAACCTATCATGCTATAATAGCCTATAGTGCTGACGTAGTGAGAAGTAGCAGAATGCTGTATATTTAGATGGGTTCATAGCTATGTGCATATAATTCTTCTTTGTGTCTGTTTTTGTACACAATTTCTCGTCTGGTGGAAACCCCATGAATAAACGTCCTTCAGTGTATTCCAATGGGACAGCTCTATCTACATGAGATTAGAGTTTCTGGTTGTGAAACTTGCGTGCAGGTGTGGCTTTATGTCAATTATCTGCACAGCATCATTCACTGTAGTGACCAGGCTGTGAAAGTGGCTGCAACAGGGAAATAAAACCTGCCACGGCTGTGTTACTTCTAGAAAGTTTGTGTATCAGTTGTTATGTGTATAAGGTGCACCAAGCCTTAGGCCTGGCTCACACTAGGGACGTTGCTGTACTCTTTTCCCAGCGCATTGCACTGTGTGCTTTGCTAGGGACAAGCTTTTTCCATTAATTCTAATGTACCACGTTCACATCTATGCGCTTGGTTATTGGGAATGGGTGTGCTTTTTTTGCCCATAGACAAGAATAGCAATGCGCTTTGGAGATGCGTTTTTTTACCCCTGATTAAAAACAAAAACATTTTCAAATGAAAACAAATCTTTATTAACTGCTACATCAAATAAGCAAAACGTGCTGAACAAAAATGCGCTCAAGAGTGTTTAGGTGCCTGTAAAACGCGTGGGTTCCGCTTAGAAGTGCAGCCTACTAAAAATGCCTTATGAAACGCGCAACAATATATGCCTCTTTGTCATGCGCTTAAATACTGAACGCACCCAATGTGAGCGAGGCCTCTGGGCCTTTTTCTATTTAGTTGAATTCACTGTGTTTCCCTGTATGTGAATTAGGATGGGGAAACGCAGGCTATTGAAATCAATAGGCTGCTGCCTGATTTGCATGCAGGGAAAAAAATTGGTCGGCATGTGTCATTTTTCTGCATCCCGCATAAAATTCCCTATAGCCATGCATGGCACAACTAGAGGGATTCGTCTTGCAAGACGCATGGCAGCACACAGTGGAGTAGGGCCCTAAATCCTTCTTTGAACATTTCCCATTGGCTGAGCAGTATTTGCAGTAGGCGAGACACACAGGTCAACTGCTGCTGAGGTTACGTTACCCCTCCCCTCTTACAGTTGTAAAATATTCAGAGCGGTTAGAGATGTGGCACCAGCATCAACTGCCGCCCGTGTGCCACTGAGGGAGGACACAGCAGCTGTTACACCTCTGATCATTACACATTTTACATGGAGTCAGAGCTGTCACTAAATACAGACATGTATTTATTACTAACAATCATCTTTACAATATCAATTTAAAAATAAATACAGTGTTCTCATTGTTAATGTGGTTTCCTGTAATAAATAACATTCCGTGGGTTGGTTTATCTTTACTATCATTATATAGAATACGAAAGCCTGAAAACAGCCAGCAGGTGAGACCACCAGAACATACCGGAAGCTGATGATGTCACAATGCTTACAGGGCACTGCTGCTGGCCAATCAGAAGCTGCCCAGGAAGGCTGAGTGATGATGTCACAATGCTGACCTGCTGTATATATACCTGGTCACTCAGACCAGCTGTCACTTGCTTTGTTTTCACTGTACAGTGAAGGCGATTTTCCTTGCGTTGCTTGAGCGTGCTTTACTACTTGCTAGTGAAGTGTTCACAACACAACCCCCCAACTGTTCTTTTCAGAACACACCCCAACTGTTCTTTTCAGAACACACCCCAACTGTTCTTTTCAGAACAACCCTCATCCAAGTATGGAGGAGGATCTGGTACTTGAGATTACCACCAATCAGGTACCAATGGCCCTCTTAATGAGGCGCACACCCTTGGCTCTACAGCTGTGGGCCAGGTATGAAAAGGTTCAGCTGAAACCTCTCTCTACCATCCTTGAGGAAGCTGAACCTTTGGAGGAGATCCAGGAAGAGGAAAGTGCAAATCTTGCTAACATTCAAGATGAGCCTGCCCTTCCTGTGGATCCAGTGGAAGGACAGGATGCCGAACCAGAGCTCCAGCCCACTGATGATGTCTCTGCTGACCCCCAGCCAAGAGCTAGGAAGGGAGGCAGATTTAGCAGATTTGTGGGCCGTGTCAGAGCTTTTTTTGGCAGACTTTGCTGCTGCAAAGCCCGTCGGTCTAGAGCTACTGCTGCAGGTAAGGACTATGTACATTAGGGGTCTATTTACAAAAAAGTGATAAGCTGTGATCAGATTCTCATTTCCCAGTCCCTACTTATCAAAAATCTAATGTAAACTTTTATGATGCCAAATTTATAGAAGGCCAACCAGGGATCCCACCTTCCCCCGCCCCAGTGATGCTGTGCAGTGATGAGCGAAAATGCCAATATTTTCTTCGCATACAATTTGCAAAAATAATTTGATTATCGAGTGAAAATTCCATTGACAATGTGTTCAGTTATTTTTTGTGGTTTTCTTGCTGTTTCACCAATCAGTATTGATTTTTTCGTGTTTTCACTGTTAAAATTGTTGCGGTAAAAATATAGTTTTGCTGCGTTGTTGCATTTTTCATGGTAAAATATACATTTTTCAAATTTTCGTGGTAAGAATATCGTTTTCACGTTTTCATGGAAAACGTGAAAATAGAAGCTAATTTTTGTGAAAAATCTATTCTCGAAAATTATTTTTTTGATGCGAAAAAATGTTGGCGAAAATTCGCAAGCAACTGCTGCTATGATCATTTTTGTATAATTATAAAGAGATAAAAGATCCTAAGTATTTCTGTGAGTTTGGTATATGTTATATGTGAACAAATGGATAAAAAAAAAAATTGGCCTGGAATGTGGAACCATGAATTGAAAGCAATGTAGAGGTCAAAAAGAACCTTATCATGGAGTGTAAACAAGGGTTAAATCACTTAGGTTACCGCCTCCCTTCTGATGAGGCCGCCGCCTCCCATTATGCTGCTCTCTGGGTAGGAACACACTAGGAAGAAACGCTAGCATTGCGTAAAAAGGTTGCCCAATTGATCTAATGGTGGCGATGAATGATCCAATCTTTTTCATCCAATCTTACCACTTATATGTAATGTAAGGGAGTGCCTAAAGTATCCATTCAATATATTCACACTCAGTTTACCTGCTACTACATAGATTTGGTAAGAGTGGACAAAAAAGATTGGATCATTAGTGGCCACCATTAAGGTGACTAGTCCAGTCTGATTGGTCCAATTGTGCAATGTGATTTGTCCAATCTGATTGGTTCAATCTATTTCACAAAAAATGAAATCATCCCAGAGTTAGCAGGGGCACACTACGGCTGTAAAGGCGAAAGTGTCAGAAGATGCAGGCTGGGAACGCACTAGGCGTTGCGTGAAAGGTTGCGTTTTGCTACATATGTGTTTCTGCATTTTTTGTCATAATGAAGTGCATTTTGAGTTCATTTGCGTTTCGCAGATGCGTTTCACACTTGTATTTTGCTTGCGTTTTACTGCATTTGTGTTTCCCACATATGAGTCACAAGTGCATTTTTGTGCATTTTGTTTGCGTTTTGATATGCATTTTATGCAATTTTTTGGAATGTGGCCAGTATTGAAAGTGCCGGAAGGTCCCATCTGCTTCCACCAGGCCCCTCTTGTGATGTCAGGAAAGTGATGTCATAATAGCAGCCTGTATACCTCTGGTGATATCAGGGAAGCTCAGCGCCTGCTTACATGCACAGGCTGCTATTATGACATCACCAGAGGGGCGTGGGCTGCTATTATGACATCACCAGAGGGGCGTGGGCTGCTATTAGGACATCACCAGAGGGGCGTGGGCTGCTATTATGACATCACCAGATGGGCCTGATGGAAGCAGATGGGACCTTCCGGGCACTTTCCATCAGATTTTATGTTATATAGGAAGGTTGAAAAAAACAAAGTCTTGTAAAAGTAATACCTTTTAATGGCTAACTGATAAAGTTGAATAATGCAAGCTTTCTGGGATCTAGTCCCCGTCTTCAGGCGTATTTCCAGATATTAGCTGTAGTAAAACACTGATGCAGGGAAATGGCAAACATGAAGATGACAGTTGGTTGCTGTTTAGCAGTTAGATATCAGGTGATCAGCAGGCTGGAGCCAGTGAGCCTATGCAAGCAAACATGAAATCTAGCAGGTTTCTGAAGATAGTGAAGCCAAGTCAATCATGTTACATAAGGAGTCATGAATCCCATTCCACAATTTAAACCTTCTGTTAATGTCTTGAACATTTTCATAAATTTGTACTCAGAAATCTTTCTTGCTTGTTCATTTTTGAAGTTACCCTTAAGAATAAGTACTTTGAGATCTTGCATGCTGTGTCCTGGTTCACAGAAGTGTTGGCCCACTGGTGTGTCCATTTTACCTTCATTGATTTTAAAACGGTGATGGTTCATTCTTGTGCGCAGTTTTTGTCCTGTTTCTCCTATATAGATTCCTCTTGAGGGGCATTTCATGCAGCGTATCATGTATACAACATTGGATGACTCGCAGGAAAATTGGTCTGATATTTGACTACTGTGGTCTGATATTTGACTACTGTGTGCCGGGTTTGAAAAACCCGGCACACAGAACAGTGCTGATGTCGCAGTAGCGCGCCGAGTCCAAAAAAGGACTCACTCCGTTTGGTATCTGTAGTGGCCCCATCTGAAAAAACTCTTGGGACTGATGATACCCAGTCAGACTGAAAAGCTGGGTATGTAATTATGCTTATTAGCCATTGTCACCACCACTGACATGCGGCATGTAAGGTTTCATATTTACCTTTATAACAGTAGCCAGGCTCGGACTGAGCCACCAAACCACCGATGGTCCCATCGGTGGGCCCCGACTGCCCCGCCTCCTGGGGGCCCCAGAGCTAAGAGGGAGGGGGGCACAGCTTGGAAGGGGGGAAATTGGGCACAGAGCGGCGGGGAGGGGGGGAAGCCTCCCCCCCCCTCCCTCACCTAGGGGCCCCCCCTTCCGCGCACACCCCCCTCCTCCATAAGTGCAGCCAGCAGCGAGCGTAGAATAGCTGCAGAGCTTCAGATGATGCTAGCTCCGCTCCGCATGCCACTGCTGCCCAGGGCCGGCCTTTGGCCTGTGCGATCGCTCAGGGCGCCGGCCGCTGGCTTCCAGGGGGGGCGCCGCTCCGCTCTCATGCCGCCCGGCTGCATATTGTTTATTTATTTGCTCACTTGCGGCTGCGGGCTCCGGCTTGGTTGTGCCACCCGACTGTCTCCCTCTGGCTCCGCCCCCTGGTGCCGCTGGGGGTGATGGGGGCGAAGACCAGCAACAACTGCGGCAAACTCTTGGAGGTAGTGAGAGTCTCCCCCCGCGCTGCTGGACCCGTGATAGGAGGAGGATGGAAGCGCGCGGTGTGCCAGCCAGTGGCACAGTGTCAGCCACCCTGCCCTGACCTGGCTGTGTGACAGTGGGTGACTGGGTGTGACTGTCCCTCGAAACCCGGGCTGGCCATCTCCCGAACTGACTGGACCCCACACCAGTAAAAGTAAGGCTCCGCTCCCCAGGATATATATATATATATATATATATATATATATATATATATATATATATATATATATATATATATATATATATATATTTGTGCTGTCTGTTGTGTTAAATTTACTTTGATCATACTGCATACTGATCATATATATACACAATAAGTGGGGGTCATATATATACACACTAAGTGGGGGTCTGCCTATATACATACACACTAAAGGGGGATCTGCCTACACTAGTAGCCTATATACACCTATAATAGGCAGATCCATCCCCTTAGTGTATATAGGCTCTACTAGTCTTGTATATGTAGGCAGATCCCCCCTTTAGTGTATATATAGGCAGATCCCCCTTAGTGTATATATTATATATATACACACACTAAGGATCTGCTTAATATATATACACTAAAGGAGGGGACTTGCCTACAAGACTAGTAGCCTATATACACTAAGGGGGGGATCTGACTATAATAGGCAGACCCCCCCCCCTTAGTGTATATAGGCTACTAGTCTTGTATATGTAGGCAGATCCCCCCTTTAGTGTATATATATATTAGGCAGATCCCCCTTAGTGTATATATTATATATACACTATTTAAGTATTTATAGCGCCGACATATTACACAGCGCTGTACAGAGTATATATTGTCTTGTCACTAACTGTCCCTCAGAGGGGCTCACAATCTAGTCCCTAGCATAGTCATATGTGTATGTATGTATTGTGTAGAGCATGTATCATAGTCTAGGGACAATTTTTTAGGGGGAAGCCAATTAACGTATCTGTATGTTTTTGGGATGTGGGAGGAAACCGGAGTGCCCGGAGGAAACCCACATAGACACTGGGAGAACATACAAACGCCTTGCAGATAGTGCCCTGGCCGGGATTCGAACTGTGCGCGCGTGCGTGCAGGATGAATGGGGGGGGGCACCAAAATCTGGTTACGCTCAGGGCGCTGTGAAACCTAAGGCCGGCCCTGCTGCTGCCCTGCTGGTCTCTGTCTCCTACAGTGACGCCGTCACTACAGGAGACAGAGACCAGCAGGGCAGCAGCAGCATGCGGAGCTAGCATCATCTGAAGCTCTGTAGATTTAGCAGATTTGTGGGCCGTGTCAGAGCTTTTTTTGGCAGACTTTGCTGCTGCAAAGCCCGTCGGTCTAGAGCTACTGCTGCTGCTGCAGGTAAGGACTATATACATTAGGGGTCTATTTACAAAGAAGTGATAAGCTGTGATCAGATTCTCATTTCCCAGTCCCTACTTATCAAAAATCTAATGTAAACTTTTATGATGCCAAATTTATAGAAGGCCAACCAGGGATCCCACCTTCCCCCGCCCCAGTGATGCTGTGCAGTGATGAGCGAAAATGCCAATATTTTCTTCGCATACAATTTGCAAAAATAATTTGATTATCGAGTGAAATTCCATTGACAAAGTGTTCAGTTATTTTTTGTGGTTTTCGTGCTGTTTCACCAATCAGTATTGATTTTTTCAGGTTTTCACTGTTAAAATTGTTGCGGTAAAAATATAGTTTTGCTGCGTTGTGGCATTTTTCATGGTAAAATATACATTTTTCAAATTTTCGTGGTAAGAATATCGTTTTCACGTTTTCATGGAAAACGTGAAAATAGAAGCTAATTTTTGTGAAAAATCTATTCTCGAAAATTATTTTTTTGATGCGAAAAAATGTTGGCGAAAATTCGCAAGCAACTGCTGCTATGATCATTTTTGTATAATTATAAAGAGATAAAAGATCCTAAGTATTTCTGTGAGTTTGGTATATGTTATATGTGAACAAATAGATAAAAAAAAATTGGCCTGGAATGTGGAACCATGAATTGAAAGCAATGTAGAGGTCAAAAAGAACCTTATCATGGAGTGTAAACAAGGGTTAAATCCCTTAGGTTACCGCCTCCCTTCTGATGAGGCCGCCGCCTCCCATTATGCTGCTCTCTGGGTAGGAACACACTAGGAAGAAATGCTAGCATTGCGTAAAAAGGTTGCCCAATTGATCTAATGGTGGCGATGAATGATCCAATCTTTTTCATCCAATCTTACCACTTATATGTAATGTAAGGGAGTGCCTAAAGTATCCATTCAATATATTCACACTCAGTTTACCTGCTACTACATAGATTTGGTAAGAGTGGACAAAAAAGATTGGATCATTAGTGGCCACCATTAAGGTGACTAGTCCAGTCTGATTGGTCCAATTGTGCAATGTGATTTGTCCAATCTGATTGGTTCAATCTATTTCACAAAAAATGAAATCATCCCAGAGTTAGCAGGGGCACACTACGGCTGTAAAGGCGAAAGTGTCAGAAGATGCAGGCTGGGAACGCACTAGGCGTTGCGTGAAAGGTTGCGTTTTGCTACATATGTGTTTCTGCATTTTTTGTCATAATGAAGTGCATTTTGAGTTCATTTGCGGTTCGCAGATGCGTTTCACACTTGTATTTTGCTTGCGTTTTACTGTGTTTGTGTTTCCCACATATGAGTCACAAGTGCATTTTTGTGCGTTTTGTTTGCGTTTTCGATATGCATTTTATGCAATTTTTTGGGAATGTGACCGGTATAAAAACACCTTTTCGGTGTCCTCTCTGGCTCATCACTAGGAAGTCAACAGGAAGCAGAAATACATCATCAGACTTGGTTTAGAAAAAAAACCACATTAAAGACGCAATAAAAATGCAATAAAACGCTATACCTCTGCATGATTAAGCACTGAATGACCAAGTTTGTGATCTTTGAGGTCCTTTGCATCAATAATTTGTATTTTCCCCGTAAAATGAAACAAATCTGATTGGCTGTTTCTGGCTTCGCACCCTTTTCTGAATTTGAACCCCAGTGACCCAATGGCTAACTGTACCAGGTTTGAGGCTTGTGCCATTAACAGTGTAAGAATGGCAGCAATTTTAATATTCCCCTCAACATGTGAATTTTCATTGGCTTTTTTAGGCTCCACCCATATTTCTGAATATTCATCCCAGTCACCAAGTAACCAACTGTACAAAGTTTGAGAACCCTGCCATTAACAGTGAAGAAGGGCTGCAGTTTACATTTTCCTAGGGAAATCTGTTTTGACTCTACCCAGTTTTTGTAATCTTGACACACAGTTATTCAATGACCAAGTTTGTGAGCTTTCGGGTTCCTGGCATCAAAATTGTGAGAATGGAAGCAGTTTATTCAGCAAAGAAATCTGATTGGCTGTTTGTGGCTCTGTTCCTTCAGTGAATCTTAACCCCAGTCCCTTTGACTGTAGCAGGTTAGAGGCCTCTGCCATTAACAGTGTAAGAATGGCAGCAGTTTCAATATTACTCTTGAAAATCAATAGGTGAACTTTGATTGGCTGATTAAGACTCCACCCCCTTTTCTGAATATGAATCCCAGTCACCCAGTGACCAGCTGTGTCAAGTTTGAGAACCCTGCCATTAACAGTGTAAGAATGGCTGCAGTTTATATTTTCCCATGTAAAAAGTTAGTTGTTTTTTGCTCCGCCCACTCTTTCTAACCTTGACATACAGTCACTCAATGACCAATTTTATGAGCTGTGGGGTCCTTGGTATTAATAAGTTGCATTTTCCCATTGAAATTAAACAAATCTGATTGGCTGTTTGTGGCCCGCCCTCTTTTCAGAATTTAAACCCCATTCTCCCAGTGACTGACTGTACCAGATTTGAGGCCTCTGCTATTAACAGTGTAAGAATGGAAGAAATGTAAATATTCCTCTTGAAAATCAATAGATAGTAGTGGCAAACTGTGTCAAGTTTGAGAACCCTGCCATTAACAGAGTAAGGGTCCCTGCACACTGAAAATCAGTTTTCCGATTCTGATTACGTTTCCGATTTGCAATTCCGATTTTCCCTGAATAAAATCAACAAAAAAAGGGGGAGGAAAAAACTCAGCATGCAGTAACGATTAAAAATCGGAATTGGATGTAAAAAAACGATTAAAAATTGGAATCGGAATTGCATGCAGTGTGCAGGGAGCCTAAGAATGGTTGCAGTGTATATTTTCCAATGTCAAAAATTTTGTTGTTGGCACCGCCCACTTTTTCTAACCTTGACCTATAGTCACTCAATTACCAAGTTTATGACCTTTGGGGTCCTTGGTATCAACAATTTGTATATTCCCATTGAAATTAAATAAATATGGTTGGCTGTTTGTGGCTCCACCCCTTTCTGAATTTGAACCCCAGTCACCTAGTGACCGACTGTACCAGATTTGAGGCATCTGCTATTAACAGTGTATGAAAGGCAGCAATTTAAATATTCGTGTTGAAAATCAACAGGTGAATTTTGATTGGCTGTTGTAGGCTGCATCCATTTTCCTGAATATGAATTCCAGTCACCCAGTGACCAACTGTGCAAAGTTTAAGAACTCTGCCATTCAGAGTGTAAGAAGGGTTGCAGTTTATATTTTCCCAGTGAAATTAGTTTTGCCTCCGCCCACTTTTTGTAACCTTGACACACAGTCACTCAATGACCAAGTCTGTGAACTTTTCTTTCCTTGCATCAAAAATGTGTGAAAGTAAGAAGTTTATCCACCAAGAAAATCTAATTGGCTTAATGTACCAAGTTTGAAAAACCTGTGATTAACAGTGTAACAATGGCTGCTGTTTACATTTTCCAATTTAAAATGGATGGCTGAAATGTGATTGGCTTTTTTATGCTCCACCCACCTTTTCTGAATTTTTAACCTCGGTCACCAAATGACTAAGTGTGGGGATTCTGGCTTGATTTCTGTGAGAATAGCAGCCTTGTACATTTCTTCCATTTACATGAATGGTTGAAATCTGATTTGCTGTTTATAGCTCCGCCCAGGTGTGCAGGGGGGACGCAAGACCCCCAGAAATTATCATCCCAGGTAGTAAGGGATCGGTATACCAAGTTTTGTTCAAATCGGACATACATACACACACATCCGATTTTATATATATATATATAGATATATATAGATATAGATAAATTGTCCAGCACTGTGTAATATGTTGGCGCTTTATAAATACAATAAATAATAATAATGATGATAATAAAGGTTGCATTTTGCTGCATGTACAAAGTCATGATTCTAGGCTAATCATTTTTTTATCTTTGTGTTCACAGGTGATTCTGGTCATGTGGTGGAGGTAGTAGCTGGGGATCCAGCGCCAGGATACCAGTTGTCGGATGCTCCACCTTGTGTGGATGTGGAGGAGCAGAAAGAAGCTGATGTTTCTGGTCATGTGGTGGAGGAAGTAGCTAGGGCTCCAGCGCCAGGAAATCAGCTGTCTGATGCTTCTCCTCTTGTGGATGTGGAGGAGAAGGAAGAAGCTGGTAAGTACTACATCATTATTGGTTATTACACATCTCAACTATGTAGGTTAATACTGAGGAATCTATAGCAATGAGTGTACAGCAGGAACACCAATAATGAGTGCTGACTCATTGCTATTATCAAGGCACATTACATAATGTTTCTACACTTTCCAATGCAGCAATAGTTGTTCCCTTTGCTCCCCACACCCCAGATAGTGTTGTCCCCCAGGGCCCTGAGCCAGCTTATTGCCCCATCCCAAGGTATCCCCTCCAAGCTAATAGTGGTCATCCAGGGCCCTGTATTGATGCAGAATGGCAGCAGTGCACTCACCTTTCCAGTAGCCAGACCTCTCCTGTGTCCTTCTGTCACCATCCCCTAACACTGGAGGCTGTTGTCTCTGACCCGGCAGCATGCTATGTGAGTATGTACATGCTGGCGGGTCACATAGGGCAGGCGCCAGTGTTCGGGGATGGAAACGGCAGAACATAGGAAGGGGGCGTGTCGGCTGGAGAGGTGAGTGTGCTTCACTGTAAGTACTGCATCAATACAGGACCCTGAGGGAGTGGACACTATTATCTTGGGGATAGACCTGGGGGGGCATCAGCCTGCTCTAGGGCCCTGAGAAATTGCCTTGTGTTCCCCTCTGGAAGCACTGGCCCTGTGCTCAGTATAGTGTGTTATTTCCTTGAGACACTTGCAATTTGATTGGTCCACTCTGATTGGTTTAATTGTCCAATGTAATTGGTCCTATCTGATTGGTTTAATCATGCAATATGATTGGTCCGATTGTGCAAAGTGATTGGTCCAATCGTGCAATGTGATTAGTCCAATCGTGCAATGTAATTAGTCTATTCGATTTCACTAAAAAGTAATCGTCCCGGAGTGTGTGTGGATGTAAGCAACAGCTAACCCACCTAGCCCGGCGCCTCACTTCTGATGCGCTCCGCGTCGCTCTCCATCTTCTGACACTTCCGCCTGTACAGCAGGACTTCCAGTTTAGATGAAAGTGTCAGAAGATGAAGAGTGGCATGGAGCGCACCGAGAGTGAGGCGGCGGCCTAGGTGAGTTAAAGGACAACTGCAGGGAGAGGTATGTGGAGGCTGCCATATTTATTTCCTTTTAAGCCATACCAGTTTCCTGGCTTATCCTGCTGATCCTCTGCCTCTAATACTTTTAGCCATAGACGATGAACAAGCATGCAGCAGATCAGTTGTTTCTGACATTATTGTCAGATCTGACACGATTACCTGCATGCTTGCTTCTGGTGTGTGATTTAGACACTACTGCAGCCAAATATACCAGCAGGGCTACCAGGCAGCTGCTATTGTTTAAAAGGAAATAACTTTGGCAGCCTCCATATCCCGCTCCCTACAGTTGTCCTTTAACCCCCGCTAACAGGTAAACTTTGTTGTTAAGGGGAAATAACCTGTGGTAGGGAAGTGGTTTTAATGTGTTCTACATGTATAAAGTCATGATTCTAGGCTAATCATTGTTTTTATCTATGTGTTCACAGGTGATTCCGGTCATGTGGTGGAGGAAGTAGCTGAGAATCCAGCGCCGGGATATCAGTTGTCGGATATCTCCCTTTATGTTGATACAGCAGAGGAAGCTGGTAAGCATTACATCATTATCTGTTAATAGGCATTGGGCCCGTTACGATAATTGGCACTAGGCCTCTGTCGCTACACTCCTCACAACCCCCCTCACCTCCCGCTCTTTTCGTCACCATCGCCGCAGCATCAACCGCAGGTCAGAGCGTACACGCCCGCACACCGTGCACAGCACACACTCGATCACCCCCCCCCCTTCCCTGTCCTCATGTTCTTCCTAACGTCTGCCCATGTGCCGTGCATGTGCGCTGGCCAATCAGATTGCACCCCCTTTTGGACCACAATCCCCTATAAAAATGCCAGGAAGTCAGCCTTGATAGACTCTTTCTGTGGCTGCAGTGTTAGTGAGAGCAGGGGCAGTGTGTTGCTGACAGGGAGAGAGTTAGGTAGGCCTGTGTTCTGTGTCCTCTCAGTGCACATTCTTGCTGCCACCACATTGTCTTGAATAGCTAAGCCCTTATTAGGGCTGCTACATTGTATTTCCTGCTAGTGTATTCCTCTTCGAGGGCCAGTGCACAAGTTAGCTGTTGGAGACAGGTCTGCTGGTCCTAATAGTGCACCGACCATCAATACAGGACCCTGAGGGAGTGGACACTATTATCTTGGGGATAGACCTGGGGGGGCATTAGCCTGCTCTAGGGCCCTGAGAAATTGCCTTGTTTTCCCCTCTGGAAGCACTGGCCCTGTGCTCAGTATAGTGTGTTATTTCCTTGAGACACTTGCAATTTGATTGGTCCACTCTGATTGGTTTAATTGTCCAATGTAATTGGTCCTATCTGATTGGTTTAATCATGCAATATGATTGGTCCGATTGTGCAAAGTGATTGGTCCAATCGTGCAATGTGATCGGTCCAATCGTGCAATGTGATTAATCCAATCGATTTCACTAAAAAGTAATCGTCCCGGAGTGTGTGTGGATGTAAGCAACAGCTAACCCACCTAGCCCGGCGCCTCACTTCTGATGCGCTCCGCGTCGCTCTCCATCTTCTGTCACTTCCGCCTGTACAGCAGGACTTCCAGTTTAGAAGATGAAAGTGTCAGAAGATGAAGAGTGGCATGGAGCGCACCGAGAGTGAGGCGGCGGCCTAGGTGAGTTAAAGGACAACTGCAGGGAGAGGTATGTGGAGGCTGCCATATTTATTTCCTTTTAAGCCATACCAGTTTCCTGGCTATCCTGCTGATCCTCTTCCTCGGCTCTAATACTTTTAGTCATAGACCATGAACAAGCATGCAGCAGATCAGTTGTTTCTGACATTATTGTCAGATCTGACAAGATTAGATGCATGCTTGCTTCTGGTGTGCGATTTAGACACTACTGCAGCCAAATAGACCAGCAGGGCTACCAGGCAACTGGTATTTGTTAAAAGGAAATAACTTTGGCAGCCTCCATATCCCGATCCCTACAGTTGTCCTTTAACCCCCGCTAACAGGTTAACCTTGTTGTTAAGGGGAAATAACCTGTGGTAGGGAAGTGGTTTTAATGTGTTCTACATGTACAAAGTCATGATTCTAGGCTGTTAGGTGATGTCAGGTATTGTGTGGTGTTGGTTATTGTCATTTGTTGCATATGTTCAGGTGTTGGGTCTGTGTTGTTTAGTCATGTCTCGTTGGTTGAATCGGTGGTATGTTTGAGCATTCTTCTGCTCAGGTCTTCATAACAGATTAATATTGTATGATAATGTTATCTTGATTTTGTTGTTTTTGGACATAGAAGTCCTGCGTTTATTTGCACATATATATGCAGAATTGATTGTTTTTTCTTGTTTCTTTGATCTTGTTTTTTGTTACAATTGGTCTGATTAATTGTTCAAATTATTTTATTTATTTATTTGTATTATAATTGTAAATAATATTTTTCTAATAAAAATCTACACTGTAAACCACATCTTTCAAAAAGGGGTTCATCATTTCGTAATAACTTCCAGCCAGCATCTGTGTGTCTGTGTGTGCTTTGCACTCGCCTCATTGACTTTGATGCGGAAATTTTGACATTTATTTGGGATACCCAAAAGTGGGCGGGGCTAAAAACCCAGCCAGTAAAAATATAGCTATTTTCTACACTTTTTTTCTCCTACAGTTTTAGGAGGATAGTTGTGAAACTTTGCACATCTTTGGCCTTTAGCGGTTTAGGTTTACTTGCACTTTTTTTTAATGGTTCCACCCTCCATGCCCCTGGGCCAGCCCACCAAAGACCCAACTTTGTCTCATAGATTTTAATTGGAGAATTTCAAACTACCGCCAACCGTACAGCCCTAAAGCTAATTGGTCCACTGTGCAATGTGGTTAGTCCAATCATGCAATGTAATTGGTCCAATCTGATTGGTCCAATCATGCAATGTAATTGGTCCAATCTGATTGGTCCAATCATGCAATGTAATTGGTCCAATCTGATTGGTCCAATCATGCAATTTGATCGGTCCAATCTGATATATCCAATTGCCGCCAACCGTACAGCCCTAAAGCTAATTGGTTCACTGTGCAATGTGGTTAGTCCAATCATGCAATGTAATTGGTCCAATCTGATTGGCCCAATCATGCAATGTAATTGGTCCAATCATGCAATTTGATCGGTCCAATCTGATATATCCAGTTGTGGAATTTGATTGCGCCACTCTGATTGGTCCAATTGTGCAAAGTGAGTGGTCCTATCTGATTGGTCTGATTATGTAATGTGATTGGTCCAATCTGATTGGTCCAATAATGCAATGTGCCTGGTCCAATCTGATTGATACAATTGTGCAATGTTATTAGTCCAATCTGATTAGCCCAATCATGCAATATGATTGGTCCAAACTGATTGATCCAATTTTGCTATTTGATTGGTCCTATCTGATTGGTCTAATTGTGCTATGTGACTGGTCAAATTGTGCAATGTGATGGGCCCAATCAGGCTGTATGATTGGTCCAATTGATTTCACACAAAAAAAAATAATTGTCCCGGAGTGAGTGGGGCAGTGTAAGCAAGGGCTAACTCACCTAGCCTGCCACCTGCCTTCTGATGTGCTCCACGTCGCTCTCCATCCTCTGACACTTCCTTTACAGAAGGACTTCCAGTGTAGGAGGTGGAAGTGCCGGAAGATGAAGAGCGGCATGGTGAGCTTTAGAATGGAGGTGGCGGCCTAGGTAAGTTATCCCCGGGTAACACAGCCCATGCACTGTGATCACATGACCAGCCCATCACATTTCTCCATGACCTCTCCTTTAGGGGAAATTCTAGGGTAGAAGGTTCATCACTATTTCACAGAGGCCACATGCGGGAGAATGCTGGCTGACATATAGAGGAGTGGAGATAAGTGTGAGAAGGTCCCGGCAGGAAAGATGTGGATGAGCACAAGCAGATCTCTCACTACCTATTAATCTCAGCGAGACATCTGCCAGTGTAGGGCTACCTTTACAATCATGTATAAGCTTTGATTATGTATACGCTTTGGCTTATAGGAAATCTCAGTAGATGATGATATTAATGTGATTTCTCTTTCTTTTCCAAGGCCCGAGTGGAATCCAGACCATCAGGACGCCACTCACTGTGGACAGCTTCAAGATCCATCACCGTCTTGGAGAGGGAGCATTTGGCAAGGTGAGTAATTGGACAGATTTCCCTGGAGGGAGGGGGAGGGGATGTCAGACCAGATATGGCTTTAGATAGTCATCTTTATTGGTCTCAGTGGAACTAGATATAGACAGGCAGCCCCCGGCCTGCAGCATTGTTGTATTGTGACGGTCCATCTTATCTATAGAACAATATGTTTTCTTCTCTGTCTCTTCCAGGTTCACCTTGCTTCCCATCTAGCCAGTGACCAACAACTGGCCATAAAAATGGTCAAAAAGAAAGACCCCGAGCTCATCTTCAGGGAATGTCAGGTCTTGGAGACCCTTAGGAAGGGTCCCTTCATCACCCAGCTATTTGGTACATTCCAGTCAGAGGTAAGTATTATTCCGTTCTACTATCAGCTCTCTCACCAGATCCCGTACCCATGCATCCCTTCCATTCCCCAAGAGCTTATAGAGATAAATGTATAAAGACAGCACTCTGTAAAACAGATGATTATCCAGCATAAATGCCCAGCTGGCACTTACATACCTGTCATGAGGTGTGCCAGCTCTGCACATGCCCTCCTTGTGTAGTAGGAGACCCCTTTATCCTGGTGCTGCAATGGTATAACCAAGTCCAGATTTATACTTTTTCCAGCACTAGACCAGCTTTCTTATAGCCCCTCTATGATCAGCAGCCCTTCTCTTTCTTGTACAGCCACCTAAGGCGGCATCTTCCCTCTTCCACTTGTTGCTGCCCACATGCAGCCTTCATATTCTATTTGCAGCCTCCTCTACAATATGCAGAAAACTCTCTTCCATGTCCAGCCATGCCACCTCAGGCGGGAGCCACCCAAGGCCCGGGCCTCTGTGGCCTTTACAGAAATCTGAGAAATTCCAAAAGGTCTGCACACTCCGTCAGCTCAAACAAAGCTGTTCATTAAACCAATCAGGTGCCAAATGTCCATTCAATAAACCAACGTGATGTTTCGGGGCCACAGCAGGTCCCCTTTATGAAGGCATGTACAGCACTGCAACCAAACAGTTACTATTCTGTACATGCCTTGATAAAGGGGACCCGCTGTGGCCCCGAAAACCTCCTGTCAGTTCATTTGATACCTGATGGTTAATAAACAGCTTTATTTGAGCTGACTGAGTGTGCGGACCTTTTGAAATTTCTTGGACTTTGGCTACGGTCTTACACCTCACAATCCCGCATGGTTTGCGTCTTCTTGTATAAATTTGCTTTACAGAAATCTGGACTTGGTTATAATAATTGCACATGGGACACCTGCTCAGACATATTATTCGGTGCAGTGCTGCATCTCACCACTAGAGGGAGAAGTCTCCATCAAGATTAGCTGACAGACAACGTTTTCAATGTTTGTATGAACACAATGTAAAATTACAACTAT
Organism: Hyperolius riggenbachi; assembly: GCF_040937935.1. Taxonomy (NCBI): domain Eukaryota; kingdom Metazoa; phylum Chordata; class Amphibia; order Anura; family Hyperoliidae; genus Hyperolius; species Hyperolius riggenbachi. The sequence goes on along the minus strand of NC_090651.1, from coordinate 357,046,878 downwards.
TCAAGGGAACCAGACAGGGTTAAAAAAACAGCTTTTATACATACCTGGGGCTTCCTCCAGCCCCATACGCATGGATCGCTCCCACGCCACCGTCCTCTGCTGCCTGGATCCGCAGCCACCGGGTCCCGTCATTGCCACGAGTCGGCCAGTCGGCCGATTCTCCGCATCACACGGAGCTCCCTCTATACAAGTACGCATGAGGCTGCCTACTGCGCAGCCTCATGCTTACGGGTATGGAGGGAGCCCCTGTGATGTGGACAATTGGCCGTGTCCGCAGGAAGTGACGGGCCCGGTACCGGCGGTTCCAGGAAGCGGAGGATGGCGGCGTGGGAGCGATCCAGGCTTATGGGGCTGGAAGAAGCCCCAGGTATGTATAAAAGCTGTTTCTATTTTCCAGGCTCCATTCCTCTCTGGTTCCCTTTAAGCTGTTTTTCAAAAAAATGTAAGGAAATCACCTCTGCTCCATTCCTTTATGTGCTGGTGCTGTCTTTGATATAACCCCTCAGAAAGAGAAAATAGCCGTATAATATGCTTAACCTGTCTTCTGTTCTGCCATTTTTTTACAGGATTACCTCTACATTGCCATGGAGTACATGAGCGGGGGAGAACTGTTGGAACTGATGGAACGGCTAAAAGTTGCTGACGAGCGCTTTGACCAAACAACCCTGAGGTAAGTTGCTCTGCTATTTTATAAAGCTAACAACTGCCCCTCTGGGGAGTTAATAAAAGCCCCTGTAGCCCATGGGGTCCCACCTCCCCATCCCCAATATGCAGAGCAGTGCAGGGAGCAGCGTATGTTACCTGTTCTTGTGCCACTCCCCTCCTCACAGCAGCTGTGCATTATGCTGCATACCTGTCACATGACATGGAAGAGGAGCCAGTAGCCATGTGGAGGTGTGCAGCACAGAGGCCACCCACTGTGGAGAGGATATCAGAGCAACATGGTGCTGCAAGCAGGTAGCGTGTGTGTGTGTGTGTGTGTGTGTGTGTGTGTGTGTGTGTGTGTGTGTGTGTGTGTGTGTGTGTGTGTGTGTGTGTGTGTGTGTGTGTGTGTGTGTGTGTGTGTGTGTGTGTGTGTGTGTGTGTGTGTGTGTGTGTGTGTGTGTGTGTGTGTGTGTGTGTGTGTGTGTGTGTGTGTGTGTGTGTGTGTGTGTGTGTGTGTGTGTGTGTGTGTGTGTGTGTGTGTGTGTGTGTGTGTGTGTGTGTGTGTGTGTGTGTGTGTGTGTGTGTGTGTGTGTGTGTGTGTGTGTGTGTGTGTGTGTGTGTGTGTGTGTGTGTGTGTGTGTGTGTGTGTGTGTGTGTGTGTGTGTGTGTGTGTGTGTGTGTGTGTGTGTGTGTGTGTGTGTGTTCTGCTAGTCTTCCTGTTACAACTATTCCATATTGTAAATTACCCTTATTAGAAAAGGTTGTGGTAAAATGCTTTATTTACATCACATCACTGTGGAGAAGTCATTTTACACACACTGAAATTTGTATTAGATCTTTTTAGAATGAGTAAGGCTGGGTGCACACACAACATAACGTTAAAAAAGGCTGCATTTTGTCATGTTTTCATTTTAAGTTGTGTGCATTTTTCGGTGCGTTTCCGATTTTTAACGCAAATGCGTTTTTCAAGCGTTTTGCGTGCGTTTTAATGCATTTGCGGTTTGCAGGTACAAAACGCATGTGAGATTTGTATGCATATTTTATGCTGTTTAATATTTCCATTTATGCAAATTACTAAGAAGACAACAGGAAGCGGAAATACATCAGATATCTTTATTTTTTTAAAACAAAAAGCATCAAAAACGCATACATAACTTAATACATTGCGTTTCAATTTACTTTCATTATGTGCGTTTTTGATGCGTTCATGCATAATATCCAACAAAACTAGCGATTTTAAAAATGCTAAAGTACAAACGCACACCCATGCATTTTTTTTATGCGGCCCATGGTGCATAAGACGCAGCGGTTTGCGCAACGCTAGCGTTTTTGCTATGTGTGCACCTAGCCACATGGATACATCTTTCTGCTTTATTTGTGTATTGAACATGTTATGCTAATAATTATTTTATTTCTCTTCCATCAGACTATTTGCTGCACAGATGATCATCGGCCTGGAGTACATCCACTCCAAGGGTATAATCCACCGAGACATCAAGCCAAATAACATCCTTCTGGACGGAGTCGGGAATATAAAGATCGCTGACTTCGGCCTAGCAGCACAAAACGTGTTTGAGCACGACACGATTAAAGGATCACGTGAATGGGCCGTGTACTATATGGCCCCGGAGGTGTGCCTAGAGATGGACTACGGCCACACCATAGATTACTTCTCTATGGGAGTCGTGCTTTGTGAGATGGCATGCAACAAACACCCATTCATGGTGGATTGTTATGATGAAGAATCTGCCGTTAGACGCTCCATTTGTAACGATTTACCAGATTTCTCAGAGGTGATGGACCTCACGCTGGAAGACTTCCTAGAGAAGCTCCTGTGCAAAAAACAGAAAGACCGTAAAGAACTGGTGAAAAACCTGAGGAAAGAGCCGTTCCTCAGCCGCATAAACTGGAAAGCTGTGGAGTCCGGAGAGGCGCAGCCCCCATTCCAGAACTACCACAGGAAAAACCAAGCGAGACCATAACTGTGCTGGATATCACAAATCTGAGGCACAGAAGTCCCGCCAGATAGAAGCTGAACGCTTTAAGTCGTATATAATTTGCCAGTGAGGGTTGGTGAGTTGTTTTGGGACACATACCAGCTTCCACCATCTACTCACTTGGGCAACAGCATTATACTATTTACATAGTTATAATAAAATAATGAAATAAAAAATGTAACTTGTCTTTTTGTATTACATTCTGAGATTGTAATTTAATGTATACAAGATACAATTTAGCAACAACAAATGGAAGGGCAGCTCCCACCAATAAGGAGTAGCAGACACGCTTGTGGTCCTACATGTCTTTGCCCAAAGAGGAATGAAGTACCAGTGTCAGGGCAGCCATCAGGGGGGACAACTGACACTGCAGTGATGGGCCCAGGGCATCTGGGGTAACACAGGGGGATAAAAGAGGCACAGGGGGAACAGAGGCAGACAAAAGAGGCACAGGGAGAAAAGAGATGAGATGGGAACATGAGGTCACACAGAAGGACACAAAAGAGGCACAAACTGAGGTGAGACAGAGGTGGACAAAAGATGCACAGGAAGATAAGAGGGGGACAAAAGAGAATGGATAAAGGATAAGAACGGACCTACAAATCCCTATCTCATTTGTTAACCGGGGACTACCTGTATTTTGCTAGTATTTGGCTCCACCCACAACATGCCATGGTCACGCCCACTTTTTGCCGCATCACGCTGTGCATACTGCTTTCTTCAGTATCGGAGCCATGCACATTTTTTGCCGCAGCACACTTCACGCACAGACACCGGGGTGGGGTGGCTAGTGGGCAGGCACAGCAACCAGTGGGTGGGCCCAAAATTTCTGATGGCGGCCCTGACCAGTGTTATAGAAGAGATTCAGTCTTAAAACCAACAACCAACTTTTATTTTGAAAGTGTATAGTTGTGTAGTTGTAGACAGACAAAACATCTGAAGGCTGACTTCACCCTCGGGCACTTTTGGCCTGCGATTTGTGCTTTGGTGACTGCAGGTGATCAGCAAAGTGCTGCTATATGAATAATCCTATGGGATTACTCACACTGCTGTGATTACGGCATGCTTGTGATTTTTGACGATCGCAAACGTGCTGCATGTAACATTTTCCTAGTGATTGTGTTGTGATTCTCATTCACTAAAATGAGAGTCACAAAATGTATTTACCAAAAAATTGCAGAATACTGCAATGCAAAATCGCAATCGGTAAGAAGGCTTGGAAGTTTACTAAAAGCACCAAGCAAGTGCAATAGATCTGTCTGTGTAGCATGCAGGGGCGTAGCAATAGGGGGTGCAGAGGTTGCTACAGCATCGGGACCCTTGGGCCGGAGGGGCCCTCCCTCAACTGCAGTGTTTGCTTTCTAATGGTCCTGTGCTCATAACAATCACTTCTATAGATACTTTTTATAGTGGTAATCATTAGCAAACTGTTCCCCATTCCTTTTTTGAACCTCGGACACTGTAAATGCCATTGGCAGGTTTTGGTGCGCCGTACCAACTGTTATGTATAGAGTGCTTGAGGGGCTACAATGTAAAACTTGCATCGGGGCCCACAGCTCCTTAACTACGCCAGTGATAGCATGTGCCATTGATCTATTTTGGGGTGCCCTGGATGTTCTCCCCTCCCCCTTTCCCGCAGAGTTGTACAGCAGGCTGCAATACTCAGCTGTTCCGGCCGCTTAGTCCCCGGAGTCTGTAGACATCTTTTCTTGCAGGCCTCTCCCACTAGTGTCTAAGAATGAATCAGACGCTAGAAATCCTATAATTCTCAGATGCTAGGGGGAGACGCCTGGAAGAGAAGATGTTTCCGGACTTGGAGAGTGGACGCTGGAGATGGAGAGTAATGCTGCCTGCTGCGTTACTCTGCTGTGGAGGGTCTGGGGAGACATCCGGGTCTACTCTGCCAATCCTTTGTGCCTGAGCACCCACATCTCTGCACCACACACCAATCCAGTATTAATGCATATGCATGACAGGGAATTGCATAGGACTTTTCAATAAATGACCTGCATTTGGACTGTACTTGGCGAATGTTGTTCATGTATGCTTCACTGTCCAGCCTGGATCTCCTTGTAGCTGTGAGCACGTCCTGGAGAACTGGTTTTGGATCCATGTCTCACACGTTGGAGCAGTGAGCGCACATTCTGTTTGCTGAAGTACCAAAGACAAGGCAGGCACAAGATGGATAAAAAGACACCTCTTTACTTGTGTTTCTTCAAAAGACCCTATTCCATATACTGTGAACACATTCAGGTATATCGCAAAGCATGCTGACATGGAGTGGAGCTGTGCGGTGAAAGCCTCCATAATACTTGCATCTCTTAGATGTGGATTGGCGGTGTGTAAGGATGGCATCCAGGGCCGCCATCAGAAATTTTGGGGCCCCTCACACAACATCAAGCCTGGGCCCCCCTACAGACTGCTGTGCACGCCCAGTACAGTGCCCCAGTATAGCCAGTACAGTGCCCCAGTATAGCCAGTATAGTGCCCCAGTATAGCCAGTATAGTGCCCCAGTATAGCTAGTATAGTGCCCCAGTATAGCTAGTATAGTGCCCCAGTATAGCTAGTATAGTGCCCCAGTATAGCTAGTATAGTGCCCCAGTATAGCTAGTATAGTTGCCCCCACTATTGTGCCCCAGTATAGCTAGTACAGTGCCCCAGTATAGTGCCCCAGTATAGCTAGTATAGTGCCACAGTATAGCTAGTATAGTTGCCCCCACTATTGTGCCCCAGTATAGCTAGTACAGTGCCCCAGTATGGCCAGTACAGTGCCCCAGTATAGCCAGTATAGTGCCCCAGTATAGCCAGTATAGTGCCCCAGTATAGCTAGTATAGTTGCCCCCACTATTGTGCCCCAGTATAGCTAGTATAGTGCCCCAGTATAGCCAGTATAGTGCCCCAGTATAGCCAGTATAGTGCCCCAGTATAGCCAGTATAGTGCCCCAGTATAGCCAGTATAGTGCCCCAGTATAGCCAGTATAGTGTCCCAGTATAGTGTCCCAGTATAGTGTCCCAGAATAGCTAGTATAGTGCCCAGTATAGCTAGTATAGTGCCCCAGTATAGCCAGTCTAGAGCCCCAGTATAGTGCCCCAGTATAGCCAGTATAGTGCCCCAGTATAGTTAGTATAGTGCCCCAGTATAGCTAGTATAGTGCCCCAGTATAGCTAGTATAGTGCCCCAGTATAGCCAGTATAGTGCCCCAGTATAGCTAGTATAGTGCCCCAGTATAGCTAGTATAGTGCCCCAGTATAGCTAGTATAGTGCCCCAGTATAGCCAGTATAGTGCCCCAGTATAGCTAGTATAGTGCCCCAGTATAGCCAGTATAGTGCCCCAGTATAGTATAGTGCCCCAGTATAGCTAGTATAGTTGCCCCCAGTATTGTGCCCCAGTATAGCCAGTATAGTGCCCTAGTATAGTTCCCCAGTATAGTTAGTATAGTGCCCCAGTATAGCTAGTATAGTTGCCCCACTATTGTGCCCCAGTATAGCTAGTATAGTGCCCCAGTATAGCCAGTACAGTGCCCCAGTATAGCCAGTACAGTGCCCCAGTATAGCCAGTATAGCGCCCCAGTATAGCCAGTGTAGTGCCCCAGTATAGCCAGTATAGTGCCCCAGTATAGTTCCCCAGTATGGGTAGGTGGTGCCCCCCGCTCGCCCCCGCCGCTGTTACCTTCACAGCGGCCACTTTCCCCTCTACGGCGCCTGTACTTTCCAGCAGCATCTCTCGGCTGCTGTGTGTGATGATGCAGCAGGAACCAGAGCAGCGGCTTCCTGTAACGGCGATGTGTATCACCGTTACTATGGGAACCGAGCCATGCTTCCTGTCGCATCATCACACACACAGCAGCCGAGAGATGCTGCTGGAAAGTACAGGCGCCGGAGAGGGGAGAGCGGCCGCTGTGAAGGTATTAACAGCGACGGCCGCTGGGGGAGGGGGAGCCGGAAGAGACAGCAGGTTGATGCCTGGCGGGGGGGCCCGAGGCTGCGGGCCCTGGGCCCGGCCCGGGCCCGTGACGGAAGTCACGGTTGTACCCCCCTGATGGCGGGCCTGATGGCATCTACTTAGTCTGTGCCAGGGACGGAGCAACCTAACAGCCATTTCGTCCAAGGGAGTGAAGTGCTCACTTGCTGTGTTATTATTATTTATACAGCGCAAGTATATTTTGTAGCGCTTTATAAAGCACAATAAGACGACAAGGGGAACATAGGTACAACCCAAAAAAATGTACAGCAGAGTCTCAAGCAGCACCACTATTGCAACAAAAACAGTAAACATTAGGAGGATGACCCTGCCCTTACAAGCTTACAATCTAAAGGGTTGTGGGGGCAGGGGACACACTAGATGGGGGGGGGGGGGGGGCCTAGATGAGGCAGTGAGCCTTTGCTTCTGATTAGATTGTGAACAGTAAGTAAATAGGGGGCTATAAAATGTTATAAGCTTGTCTGAAAAAGTGTGTTTTAAGAGTGCGTTGGAAGATGGCCAGGTTTCAGGGGAGGACTGGGACCTTTTGGCCTGGGGGGACAACACAAACTAGAGGCCCGATTCACGGCATCCCCAGCCCAAAGCCATATCTTTCTTGTGTGCAAATCTTCAAATTGTGATGACTAACAGCCCCAGCCCCAGACACACACACACACACTATGTACCTGATGCCTAACCCCATTTCTCCGCACAATCTACCTGTCTGTGTCTTATGCCTAACCAGGAGTTATCAGGCTTTTTTTTTTTTTATGAAAATAAGTGCTACTTACCCAGGGCTCGTCCAGCCCCAAGCTCCCAGCATGTCCCTTGCCGCTGCTCTGCAGTCAGCTGTTCGCTGCCGCTGCCTCCCAGCCCCCGGCGATGACGTCAGGCCGACTGCGCCTGTGCGAGCTGCGCTGTCAATCACCGCCACATGGACCAGAGCGTACTGTGCAGACGCAGAACTACTGCACCTGCGCAGTACACTCCGGTCTATGTGGCGGTGATTGACAGTGCTGCTTGAACAGGCGCAGTACAGGCCGACATCCAGGTCGGACTGGTGCCATCGCCGGGGACTGGGAGGCAGCGGCAGCGAATGGCTGACTGCAGAGCTGCGGCGAAGGACATGCTGGGAGCGTGGGGCTGGAGGAAGCCCCGGGTAAGTAGCACTTATTTCATTAAAAATGCCTGATAACTCCTGTAAACAACCCCCCCCCCCCCACACACACACACACAAACCTACCTACCTGGTGATGCCTAACCCCACTCCTGCCCATCCACCGTACAAACTACTTGTCTGACACCTAACCCCCCCCCCTTCCAACTACCTGTTTGACAGTGCCTAACTGCCTGCCTCCCCCCTCCCCTGCCGCCAATCACACCACAAGAAGAAAAAACGTTCCCCCTCAGGCCAGGGTCAGAATGGGGATGATTATCACACAAAAAACTGGCCTGGGCAGAGAATTGAATTTGACAGCAGTAGCAGGCAGGCAGCAAAGTGTGAGTAACTCAGTGACAAGAAGGGAGAAGAAGTACAGAAACAAAATTTATAAAAACCACCTTCTCCTCTGGCGACCTGGACCCGACCTCCTCTATCCTCCTGTCTCCTCAGTCCTACACCTCCTCCTCCTCCTCCACAGCAGCAAGCAGCTATAGGTGGCATCTCCGACTCCCAGCCCCCAGAGTGTCCGACTCCTCCAGCCAAGACAGCCAGCCAGCCAGCCAGCCACTCGAAGCCGCAGCTCCAGGCCCCCAGCCCCCCCAGCACAGAAAGCTGAAGAGTGAGACAGCTCACTCCGACGACACCTCAGGCACAGCAGCACAGGGGAGGACTGTGTCCGACTCCTCCAGCCAGGCCAGCCAGCCACTCGTAGCCACAGCTCCAGGCCCCCAGCCCCCCCAGCACAGAAAGCTGAAGAGTGAGACAGCTCACTCCGATGACACCGCAGGCACAGCAGCACGTTGCGGGCGGCAATGGCTCCAGGCGGGGGGCGGAGTCAAGCAGGGTCAACCCACCGGGCCGGAGAGGACCTAAGCTATTTGTGTCCTTGTGCCGCTCACATCCACCGCAGGTGCAGCCACGCACAAGGGCACACCACAGCCGGCCGCCTAAGCCCCTTCTCTGATTGGATACTTCAACTTGCCGGGAAATATCGCGCGAGGTTGCGATCCCCACTGCGAACCTGTCACTTGTGGTATGTCTGCAGCCGCTGCATATAGCAGCGGCTGGCCCTAATTACTTAAGATTCGGGCGGCCCGGGGGGCAGTTGCCCCCCGTCCCCCTGGGCCAGTCCTCCCCTGCCAGGTTTGGAGCATGACGAACAGGCTGTGGAAGCGGGGATGCCAACCCAATTTCTCATTTTTACTGGACAAAATGGTAAAAAAAATCTGGACACCCCAAATTTTGGACGGACAGGGGGCGGAGTCAAGGGTGGAGTCAGTAGCGGGCTTTTTAGAGAACTTATTGTTTATTTCGGGAAGAAGAAACATAGCTAAAGCAAGTGATTACTGCATAAAGGTCATGTGAAACAGCCCTACTGAACTGAGAAGAATTGTTTACCCATAAAAGAAACATGATGTAAGTGCTATATGCTACATAATAATAATAATAATAATAATAATAATAATAATAATAATAATATGGTAAGATATTAGACTATGACTATGGTAGGATTAGATTGTGAGCTCCTCTGAGGACAGTCAGTGACATGACTTATGTACTCTGCAAAGTACTGCAGAATATGTTACTTCTATATAAATACATAATAATAATATTATTACATTAGGCTATGGTAGGGATTAGATTGTGAGCACCTCTGAGGACAGTCGGTAGCATTGACTATGCACTCTGTAAAGTGCAGCAGAAGATGTCAGTGCTATATGAATACATATGTAAATACATAATAATAATATTATGGTCGGACATTAGACTATGATTATGGTAGGGATTAGATTGTGAGCTCCTCTGAGGACAATCGGTGACATGACTATGTACTCTGTAAAGCGCTGCAGAAGATATCAGCACTATATAAATGCTAAATAATAAGTGATCCTTGCTGATGCAGTTCATAGTTTCCTGTCACGATAGATAATACGCTCATGTCCCTGAATTCATCAGCGCTGCCACAGCGGAGGTCTGCTATACTGTATAGAAAGAGCAGTGAACAAACGCCTTAGAAAGATGCTGGCAGAAGTGGCAGGATGGGAGAAAACAATGCCACTACACATTGAAAATATATATATTTTTTTTTTTTCCACTCATTTAGCAGTGATTGAACTGTTCCTCACCTCTCACACATACACTGCAGCAGGAAACCCCTGAATAGAGGGAACTGTGAATTTGCTCTGCATTTGATGCTGAATACAGGCATGAATGGCCTATATGTGACCTGGTCAGTGGTCACAGACAGCCGCTGTAGTGAAAAATTTAGCTACCCATCATATTTTGCAACTTGCCATAGAGGACAGTGTATGACTGTGTAGGCGTGGCTCCTCTCTGTTAACACGCCTGTAATTTTTTGCAACCACAGATCCCATTGAGCTACAAGGGGGATTGTTCCCTCCAGGGGGGGTTATTAATTGAGCAAGAGGGGGGATTGTTCCCTGCAGGGGGGGTTATTAGTTGAGCAAGAGGGGGGATTGTTCCCTCCAGGGGGGGTTATTAGTTGGGCAAGAGGGGGGATTGTTCCCTCCAGGGGGGTTATTAGTTGAGCAAGAGGGAAGGGTTCTGTGTGAGAATAGGGTTTGGTTGGGTTGCATTTTCTGATACAGATAGGTTAAAGTCAATGGTTAGGTTACACTTTCTGATAGCTATACCTATAAATAAGTGCAACCGGTTGCAAAATCTGATAAAGTTGCAAAACATTTCACCACACCGTCAGCCAGACCAGAGCAGCCCCGATGGAATGTGAGGAGGGACAGCATTTACTGAGCCAGCTACTGTGCTGCATGCTGGCCAGACCCTCCGAGGTGTAGTGAGCCCAATTGTGACTCACTTGTTTCTGTCCCCATGCTGTCCCAGTCATCTGAAGAAAGCTCACGAGGCTGGAGGCGGAGCCAGGCACGCTGGAGGACGCCAGTACAGACTACAGAGATAAGGGATCTTACTGGCTGCAAGGGGTGAGGCTGAGTGATGTATTTCAGCAAGAGGGAGGAGCTGCAGTACATCACAATTGTAAGAATGCACATGCCGACTTGCTAAGTAAATTAAACGGACACACAGTGCAAAAATACGGGCAGTACGGACGGGACTAATTTGCCTCATTTTTTACTGACTGTCCGTGAATTGACAGACGCTTGGCAACCCTGTGTGGAAGAGAGCTCCAGATGAGGGCCCTCATACCAGCGTGTCATTGGATTCCAGTGTGGCACGTGCTGCCGACTTCTGTCTTTTTTGGCGTATCCTCGCCACTCAACGTGCTGCATTTCAGGCCTCTGTCTCGCAAGGTGGTTGCCAAGCAATGATGTGCAGCAAAACCTCCTTATTTTGGCCTGTATGTTGGTTTGCACCATTGCCATCTTGTGGCCAAATAAGGGTATTGGCTTGGTATACGGAGAAGCGGGTTCCTTCGATTTACTATAAACTAAATCAAGGGATAGAGAAAGGAGGAGAGAGAGACCATGTGAGCCCAAAAATATCTGAACACTCTTCTTTTAAAGGGGAAACTATACAAATAGGGTAAATTGCATCAAGTCCAGAGTGACCAGATGTCCCGGATTGCCCGGGACGCGTCCTGGATTCGGGGTCCGCTGTCCCAGGCTGCATGAGGTCCCGGGAAACGTCCCGCTTTCAGCAGCGGGACGTCCCGGCCTCGGGACTCTGGCCACTCTATCCTCATGAACTGGCAGCGGCGTCTATAGACGCCGTGCCAGTTCATTGCCTGCAGCCCCGCTCCAGCCTCCTTAGTCTTCGGTGTCTGTTCCGACACCGGCAGGCGAGCAGGGCTACGGAAAGATGGCTGCCGAAGCCCTGTACTGGAGACTATTTGTGTCTCCAGTACAGGGCTTCGGGCGCCATCTTGCCATAGCCCTGTCAGCGCGGGAGACGAGCAGGAGGAAGGTGGTCCCGGGAGCAGCGCGTCAGAGGCCGGAGACTTCTGCCAGGTGAGTAAATGCTTTCTTTTCCAGGTGAAATGTTTGCCCGCATTGCGTTTCTTTTCTGGTGAAATGTTTGCCCGCATTGCGTTTCTTTTCTGGTGAAATGTTTGCCCGCATTGCGTTTCTTTTCTGGGGAAATGTTTGCCCGCATTGCGTTTTTTTTCTGGGGAAATGTTTGCCCGCATTGCGTTTCTTTTCTGGGGAAATGTTTGTCCGCATTGCGTTAATTTTCTGGTAAAATGTTTGCCCGCATTGCGTTTATTTTCTGGTGAAATGTTTGCCTGCATTGCGTTTATTTTCTGGTGAAATGCTTGCCCGCATTGCGTTTATTTTCTGGTGAAATGTTTGCCCGCATTGCGTTTTAATTTGTACTGACATGTTGCCCGCAATGCGTTTATTTTGTACTGACATGTTTGCCCGCATTGCGTTTATTTTGTACTGACATGTTGCCCGCATTGTGTTTCTTTTCTGGGGAAATGTTTGCCCGCATTGCGCTAATTTTCTGGTGAAATGTTTGCCCGCATTGCGTTTATTTTCTGGTAAATTGTTTGCCCGCATTGCGTTTATTTTCTGGTGAAATGTTTGCCCGCATTGCGTTTATTTTCTGGTGAAATGTTTGCCCGCATTGCGTTTATTTTCTGGTGAAATGTTTGCCCGCATTGCGTTTATTTTCTGGTGAAATGTTTGCCCGCATTGCGTTTATTTTCTGGTGAAATGTTTGCCCGCATTGCATTTATTTTGTACTGACATGTTTGCCCGCATTGCGTTTATTTTGTACTGACATGTTTGCCCGCATTGCGTTTATTTTGTACTGACATGTTTGCCCGCATTGCGTTTATTTTGTACTGACATGTTTGCCCGCATTGCGTTTATTTTGTGCTGACATGTTGCCCATTGCGTTTATTTTCTGGTGTCCGGGGTAACTGTTACTGCATTTATTATTTAATGGTCATAGATGGCTATGTTTGCTGCTTTGTGGTTCTGGTATACTATTAGCATCACACAGTTTCTGCACACCCATGAAGCAAAGTCTCGTTTGTCCACATCATGGCGTAAACACTGCTTTCTTATGCCTCGCTGTTACATCATTACGTTAGCTCCGCCCATACAATGTCATGGCCACGCCCATTTTCCGCCGCGGCGCTCCTCAGTCCTCCCCACTTTTCGCCCCCCCCCCCCCCCCCCGCGCCCCCCCTCCCCGTCCCAGGTTGGACCCACAAAAATCTGGTCACTTTAGATAAGTAGATACAAAGCGTGATAGTCATATAATTATGCGCTAGAGCAAGGACATTTGGGGCCTAGTGCAAAACTTTTTATTAGAAAATCATAGCTCCCAACTGTCTTTGGGAGCCCTGTCCCTCTTTCCTCCTCATTTGTCCCTCTTTCAGGACTTTGTCCCTCTTTCTATGTAAATATATATATTTCTCTACTAAAAATGTGTTTTATTGACTTTATTTCTTTCCTTTAAATTGATATATTACTAATTTTAAAATGTTAATATGATGGAAAATGAAGCAGGATAGAAAGGACCACTGTGGTTTGAATTATAAAACAACATATTTGGAATCTTTATGGTATGCGTGACACTGACTAGAGGTGTGACTAAAGGCGTGATCAGGGGTGTGGCAGGGGCATGGCTTAAGTGTCCCTCTTTCTCATCTCAAAAAGTTGGGAGGTATGGAAAAATGCAGCACTGGGTTGGTGGTGGTGGTGGGGGGTTAAAAGGAGGATGCGGGCCACCACTGCCTAGCACCCTGGATACATGGAGGTAAAAGTTTTTATAGTGTTTTCCTGCCTTATGTATCCTTTTAAAGCAGTGAGGCCCGGTTACATTAGAGTTAAAAAAAAAACCTGGTCTGTTTCCGGATCGAAAGAGAACGGATGCAAATGGAGCCAATGCTAACCTATGGATCCGTTCATATCCGTCCGTTCAAACGGGTCTGTTCTACATGATCCGCTGAATGGACCGCAAGTTAGCTGCTGCACTAATTTTTCCGGACAGCCGAGCCCAGCGGAACAGAAGCTAAAGCACTGCATTGGGGATAATGAGAAACTGGAACATTTGTTCACACTAGTGAACAAACGGACCGTTCTAAATAGAAAAATACACTTTGGGGGTGGGATTCTGGGGGTATGTGGGGAAACGGAATCGTCCGGTGATCAGATCCGTTTTCACGGATCCATTTGCCACTTCAACACAAGTGTGAACTGGGCCTTATAGTAACCTTTTGTACATTTTTTAAAAATAAAAGGATACTGTTTACTTAGCAACCTTATAACACCTGTTCTCCAGTCATGTGATATTGGTGGTGGATGATTTGAGTATGTCTAGTATAGCTCTTCTAGTGAGAAAGATAAACCTGTATCTCAGAGTCTTGTGTGAAGAGCATGGGCTCGATTCACAAAGCGGTGCTAACCCAGTTAGTACGCCTAAAAGACTTTAGGCGTGATAACCATTGCACCACGCTGGTGAAAAGCCAGTTTAGGCGTGATAAGTGCACCAGACTTTGCTAGCACAAAACTTTTGATCAGCTGTGCACTGCGGTGCTAACCCAGTTGGTGCTATAGTTATCACGCCTAAACCTATCACGCCTAAACTTATCACACCTAAACGTATCATGCCTAAACTGAGTTTAGGCGTGATAAAGGGCTTTTCACCAGCGTGCTAACTGTTAGCACCGCTTTGTGAATCAAGCCCCATGTATTCATCTGTTGCCCAGAAAAAACAGTTTCATTTAAAAATCAGTTCTGTAAAATGACAGTTGGAAGCAGAATAAACATGTCAATCAACCGACATTCATGGTGGTCACATACACTGAGGAAGGCAAATGACTCCTTATACTCGTCAGAGATTCAAAACATGAATTATAAAATCTAAAGGCTGTAAAAAAAATCACAAAGTAGGCAAATTATAATTATCATTACTTATCGGTGAATGCATACACACGCACAATTAGGCCCCGTTCACACTTAGAAATGCAAAATGCTAGCGATTAGTGCTAGTATTTTGTGCCAGCGATTTTTACGCCATAAAACGCATATCTTTCACAGGACATTTTATCGTTTTTTTGATTGATTGTGATTCACGATTGAAATACAGTGTAATAGCAATCGCTCAAAAAATGCAAAAAAATAAATAAAATGCGTGTTTGCGTTTAGCGCTAATCGGGAATCGCTGGTGATTGCAGCAGTGAGATCACTGCCATGTAGTTAACATTGCGCTTGCGATCACTGGCAATAAGCAGTAAATGCCTGCTAATCGCCTAAGTGTGAATGGGTCCTTACTGTCATCCCACAGGGATCAGGACTCAGTCCCTCCCCAGCCTAAGGAGGCATCAGTTGCTCTGGAGGATGGGGGGAGACAATGGAGTGGCTTAGTGTGGGAGGGGTAAGGAGGAGAACAGTCAACTCCACCGATATGATCCGCCACTCCGGATCTCTCAGCGATGCTTTTACACCTGCTAGTTTCTCGGAAGAGAGTTCCCCAACTGGCCAGGACTAGTGTTGGGCGAACACCTAGATGTTCGGGTTCGCGAACGTTCGCCGAACATCGCCGCGATGTTCGGGTGTTCGACCCGAACTCCGAACATAATGGAAGTCAATGGGGACCCGAACTTTCGTGCTTTGTAAAGCTTTCTTACATGCTACATACCCCAAATTTGCAGGGTATGTGCACCTTGGGAGTGGGTACAAGAGGGAAAAAATTTAGCAAAAAGAGCTTATAGTTTTTGAGAAAATCGATTTTAAAGTTTCAAAGGGAAAACTGTCTTTTAATGCGGGAAATGTCTGTTTTCTTTGCACAGGTAACATGCTTTTTGTCGGCATGCAGTCATAAATGTAATACATATAAGAGGTTCCAGGAAAAGGGACCGGTAACGCTAACCCAGCAGCAGCACACATGATGGAACAGGAGGAGGGTGGCGCAGGAGGAGAAGGCCACGCTTTGAGACACAACAACCCAGGCCTTGCATGAGGACAAGAAGCGTGCGGATAGCAATTTGCATTTTGTCGCCATGCAGTCATAAATGTAATACAGATGAGAGGTTCAATAAACAGGGACCGGAAACGCTAACCCATCACAGATGTTCATTGTTCATGTTACTTGGTTGGGGTCCGGGAGTGTTGCGTAGTCGTTTCCAATCCAGGATTGATTCATTTTAATTTGAGTCAGACGGTCTGCATTTTCTGTGGAGAGGCGGATATGCCGATCTGTGACGATGCCTCCGGCAGCACTGAAACAGCGTTCCGACATAACGCTGGCTGCCGGGCAAGCCAGCACCTCTATTGCGTACATTGCCAGTTTGTGCCAGGTGTCTAGCTTCGATACCCAATAGTTGAAGGGTGCAGATGGATTGTTCAACACAGCTATGCCATTTGACATGTAGTCCTTGACCATCTTCTCCAGGCGATCGGTGTTGTAGGTGGATCTGCACGCTTGCTGTTCTGTGTGCTGCTGCATGGGTGTCAGAAACTTTTTCCACTCCAAGGACACTGCCGATACCATTCCCTTTTGGGCACTAGCTGCGGCTTGTGTTGTTTGCTGCCCTCCTGGTCGTCCTGGGTTTGCGGAAGTCAGTCTGTCGGCGTACAACTGGCTAGAGGAGGGGGAGGATGTCAATCTCCTCTCTAAAGTCTCCACAAGGGCCTGCTGGTATTCTTCCATTTTGACCTGTCTGACTCTTTCTTCAAGCAGTTTTGGAACATTGTGTTTGTACCGTGGATCCAGAAGGGTATAAACCCAGTAATTGGTGTTGTCCAGAATGCGCACAATGCGTGGGTCGCGTTCAATGCAGTCCTAGGCTGAAGAGGTCATAGCCTAGGGTCACAAAAACCTGTTTATTTGGGCAATTTCAATGGTGGCGAGCCTGACGTACATAAATCGCAGCAATGGCCGTTAGCAATGTCTGAATCTCACGAAATGTCTCATGCAGGTAGAAGACATATTGTTAGACTTGGGCTCCAAAGATGGGTTCCCTACATCTCTGCAAACCAGAGTTACAGGGCTCCAAATTTGGTAAAATCCCCCATAGGCTTTCATTGGGCCTCCTATTTACAGTTCCAAAATCTCACATCTTTTCAAAGGGCAATTGCTCAGCAGTGGCAAATTTTCTAGCATTGTAGGGACCCTTAGGGGGAACATGACTGGTGAGTTTCGGGCCCCTAGGCCGAAGAGGTCATAGCCTAGGGTCACAAAAACCTGTTTATTTGGGCTATTTCAATGGTAGTGATGGTGACGTACATAAATCTCAGCCATGGCCGTTAGCAACGTCTGAATTTCACGAAATGTCTCATGCAGGTAGAAGACATATTGTTAGACTTGGATTCCAAAGATGGGGTCCCTACATCTCTGCAAACCAGAGTTACAGGGGTCCAAAATTGGTAAAATCCCCCATAGGCTTTTATTGCCTCCCTATTTCACTTTCCAAAATCTCACATCTTTTCAAAGGGCAATGGCTCAGCAGTGGCAAATTTTCTAGTATTGTAGGGACCCTTAGGGGGAACATGACTGGTGAGTTTCGGGCCCCTAGGCCGAAGAGGTCATAGCCTAGGGTCACAAATACCTGTTTATTTGGGCTATTTCAATGGTAGTGATGCTGACGTACATAAATCTCAGCCATAGCCGTTAGCAACGTCTGAATTTCACGAAATGTCTCATGCAGGTAGAAGACATATTGTTAGACTTGGATTCCAAAGATGGGGTCCCTACATCTCTGCAAACCAGAGTTACAGGGGTCCAAAATTGGTAAAATCCCCCATAGGCTTTTATTGCCTCCCTATTTCACTTTCCAAAATCTCACATCTTTTCAAAGGGCAATTGCTCAGCAGTGGAAAATTTTCTAGCATTGTAGGGACCCTTAGGGGGAACATGACTGGTGAGTTTCGGGCCCCTAGGACGAAGAGGTCATAGCCTAGGGTCACAAAAACCTGTTTATTTGGGCTATTTCAATGGTAGTGATGGTGACGTACATAAATCTCAGCCATGGCCGTTAGCAACGTCTGAATTTCACGAAATGTCTCATGCAGGTAGAAGACATATTGTTAGACTTGGATTCCAAAAATGGGGTCTCTACATCTCTGCAAACCAGAATTACAGGGCTCCAAAATTGGTAAAATCCCCCATAGGCTTTTATTGCCTCCCTATTTCACTTTCCAAAATCTCACATCTTTTCAAAGGGCAATGGCTCAGCAGTGGCAAATTTTCTAGCATTGTAGGGACCCTTAGGGGGAACATGACTGGTGAGTTTCGGGCCCCTAGGCCGAAGAGGTCATAGCCTAGGGTCACAAAAACCTGTTTATTTGGGCTATTTCAATGGTAGTGATGGTGACGTACATAAATCTCAGCCATGGCCGTTAGCAACGTCTGAATTTCACGAAATGTCTCATGCAGGTAGAAGACATATTGTTAGACTTGGATTCCAAAGATGGGGTCCCTACATCTCTGCAAACCAGAGTTACAGGGGTCCAAAATTGGTAAAATCCCCCATAGGCTTTTATTGCCTCCCTATTTCACTTTCCAAAATCTCACATCTTTTCAAAGGGCAATGGCTCAGCAGTACCAAATTTTCTAGCATTGTAGGGACCCTTAGGGGGATCATGACTGGTGAGTTTTGCCACTGCTGAGCCATTGCCCTTTGAAATGGTGTGAGATTTTGGAACGGTAAATAGTAGGCCCAATGAAAGCCTATGGGGGATTTTACCAATTTTGGAGCCCTGTAATTCTGGTTTGCAGAGAAGTAGAGACCCCATCTTTGGAATCCAAGTCTAACAATATGTCTTCTACCTGCATGAGACATTTCGTGAAATTCAGACGTTGCTAACGGCCATGGCTGAGATTTATGTACGTCAGCATCACTACCATTGAAATAGCCCAAATAAACAGGTTTTTGTGACCCTAGGCTATGACCTCTTCGTCCTAGGGGCCCGAAACTCACCAGTCATGTTCCCTCTAAGGGTCCCTACAATGCTAGAAAATTTGCCACTGCTGAGCAATTGCCCTTTGAAAAGATGTGAGATTTTGGAAAGTGAAATAGGGAGGCAATAAAAGCCTATGGGGGATTTTACCAATTTTGGACCCCTGTAACTCTAGTTTGCAGAGATGTAGGGACCCCATCTTTGGAATCCAAGTCTAACAATATGTCTTCTACCTGCATGAGACATTTCGTGAAATTCAGATGTTGCTAACGGCCATGGATGAGATTTATGTACGTCAGCATCACTACCATTGAAATAGCGCAAATAAACAGGTTTTTGTGACCCTAGGCTATGACCTCTTCGGCCTAGGGGCCCGAAACTCACCAGTCATGTTCCCCCTAAGGGTCCCTACAATGCTAGAAAATGTGCCACTGCTGAGCAATTGCCCTTTGAAAAGATGTGAGATTTTGGAAAGTGAAATAGGGAGGCAATGAAAGCCTATGGGGGATTTTACCAATTTTGGACCCCTGTAACTCTGGTTTGCAGAGATGTAGGGACCCCATCTTTGGAATCCAAGTCTAACAATATGTCTTCTACCTGCATGAGACATTTCGTGAAATTCAGACGTTGCTAACGGCCATGGCTGAGATTTATGTACGTCACCATCACTACCATTGAAATAGCCCAAATAAACAGGTTTTTGTGACCCTAGGCTATGACCTCTTCGGCCTAGGGGCCCGAAACTCACCAGTCACGTTCCCCCTAAGGGTCCCTACAATGCTAGAAAATTTGCCACTGCTGAGCAATTGCCCTTTGAAAAGATGTGAGATTTTGGAACTGTAAATAGGAGGCCCAATGAAAGCCTATGGGGGATTTTACCAAATTTGGAGCCCTGTAACTCTGGTTTGCAGAGATGTAGGGAACCCATCTTTGGAGCCCAAGTCTAACAATATGTCTTTTACCTGCATGAGACATTTCGTGAGATTTAGACGTTGCTAACGGCCATTGCTGTGATTTATGTACGTCAGACTCGCCACCATTGAAATTGCCCAAATAAACAGGTTTTTGTGACCCTAGGCTATGACCTCTTCGGCCTAGGACTGCATTGAACGCGACCCACGCATTGTGCGCATTCTGGACAACACCAATTACTGGGTTTATACCCTTCTGGATCCACGGTACAAACACAATGTTCCAAAACTGCTTGAAGAAAGAGCCAGACAGGTCAAAACGGAAGAATACCAGCAGGCCCTTGTGGAGACTTTAGAGAGGAGATTGACATCCTCCCCCTCCTCTAGCCAGTTGTACGCCGACAGACTGACTTCCGCAAACCCAGGACGACCAGGAGGGCAGCAAACAACACAAGCCGCAGCTAGTGCCCAAAAGGGAATGGTATCGGCAGTGTCCTTGAAGTGGGAAAATTTTCTGACACCCATGCAGCAGCACACAGAACAGCAAGCGTGCAGATCCACCTACAACACCGATCGCCTGGAGAAGATGGTCAAGGACTACATGTCAGATGGCATAGCTGTGTTGAACAATCCATCTGCACCCTTCAACTATTGGGTATCGAAGCTAGACACCTGGCACAAACTGGCAATGTACGCAATAGAGGTGCTGGCTTGCCCGGCAGCCAGCGTTATGTCGGAACGCTGTTTCAGTGCTGCCAGAGGCATCGTCACAGATCGGCGTATCCGCCTCTCCACAGAAAATGCAGACCGTCTGACTCAAATTAAAATGAATCAATCCTGGATTGGAAACGACTACGCAACACTCCCGGACCCCAACCAAGTAACATGAACAATGAACATCTGTGATGGGTTAGCGTTTCCGGTCCCTGTTTATTGAACCTCTCATCTGTATTACATTTATGACTGCATGGCGACAAAATGCAAATTGCTATCCGCACGCTTCTTGTCCTCGTGCAAGGCCTGGGTTGTTGTGTCTCAAAGCGTGGCCTTCTCCTCCTGCGCAACCCTCCTCCTGTTCCATCACGTGTGCTGCTGCTAAGTTAGCGTTACCGGTCCCTTTTCCTGGAACCTCTTATATGTATTACATTTATGACTGTATGCCGACAAAAAGCATGTTACCTGTGCAAAGAAAACAGACATTTCCCGCATTTAAAAGACAGTTTTCCCTTTGAAATTTTAAAATCGATTTTCTCAAAAACTATAAGCTCTTTTTGCTAAAAATGTTTTCCTCTTGTACCCACTCCCAAGGTGCATATACCCTGTAAATTTGGGGTATGTAGCATATAAGGAGGCTTTACAAAGCACGAAAGTTCGGGTCCCCATTGACTTCCATTATGTTCGGAGTTCGGCTCGAACACCCGAACATCGCGGCCATGTTCGGCCCGAACCCGAACATCTAGATGTTCGCCCAACACTACACGTGACCCGTTCGGCCAATCACAGCGCTAGCCGAACGTTCGGGTAACGTTCGGCCATGCGCTCTTAGTTCGGCCACATGGCCGAACAGTTTGGCCGAACACCATCAGGTGTTCGGCCGAACTCGAACATCACCCGAACAGGGTGATGTTCTGCAGAACCCGAACAGTGGCGAACACTGTTCGCCCAACACTAGCCAGGACCCCTCTAGTGTGTGTAAGAGGCTGTATTATGCACTTCTGTGACACATAATTGCTTTGAAGGATACCACAGCTGAAATTTACTTACCTGGCACTTCTTCCAGCCCCTGTAGGCGTGAATCAGGGTCAAACCCAGGATTTTCAAAGGGGGGATTCCTGAAAGGTCTCCCTCAGCCACACACAATACAGTATAATAATATAGTAGGACATTATGCTGGGTACACATAATGCCCCACTGACAGGATCTGACAATTATTTCCTAAATGTCCAATCGAGAATGGGATTGAGCAGGAGCAGTTTGGATACAGAAAATAATGAGGACAGCTGACATTGCTAATGAAGGGGAAAGTGAAGCATTCATACAGCAGGGCATAGGGCTGTGCCCATACCTGACTCTGTTAAGTTCTCCAGAGCTGCTTTATGCTCTGTACACACGCTGCTGCGTTTTACATCCAAAGTCAACTGTAGCAGGTCCCCAGACACTGCACCGGCCCGGGTCTGAGGGGGGATTCTGGGCAGCTGTAATCCCCCCCCCTGCATTTGCCTATGTGTATGTCCCTCGCTGTCCTCCCAGTGGTGCTCTTCACTCTGTTTGGCCCTCTACAGCAGCCGAGTCGGCCAAGTTGCACAGTACTGTGCTTGGACTGGTCTGTTGGCATGGGTCCATGATCATGCTCCCCCATGTGTGCTACATCAAGCCCCGTAGCTGTGCATATACGCAGAATGCTCCCACTCCCAGAATGCTACAGGACCGCGATCAAGGGTGCCCGCCGCTGGGCCAGTGCGTGCGCAGTACTATGCGGCTTGGGCAACTTAGCTGCTGTAGCGGGCCAAACAGCGGAGTGATGAAGATGACTGGGAGTTACATACAAGCCTATGGGGACTGGAAGAAGCCCCAGGTTAGTAAAAGAACACTCTTTAATTTCAGCTCTGGTATACTTTTAAACAAGGTTTAGGGGTCACAAACCATGAATTGTCAGCCTATTCTTTCTAATAAATTTTGAATTGCTGGAAGTGCAAAATACGAGGGTCACCTGGAAAGTGACAGCTGTTTCCATCCTATAAAGTAAACCTATCATTTATTTTATAATAGACACTGTATCGTCTGATTATTTCTCCACATAATCACCTCCCTAATTTCATACATTTTACAAGGTTTTTCAATCCCTTAGTTGTAGTAGCATCACACTCCTCACCTATGATTTGGAGGAATTGGGAGGGGTTTCATGTTGATGCTGTTGGACAAGCAGTTACCAGCATTCTGCAGGGAGAAAGGAGATTAACCTGATAGAAGCAAGTTAAGTTACACGGAAGGAATATCTTGTGGCATATGAAAGCAAATGGTTGTTCATTTCTGGATGCTGTCTGTACTTCAGTGATATTTTAGCACTACAATATTTATCTCTGTACCTCTTCCTCAGGCTGGGCCATGAAACTTTTTGCCTCGGTCTCATAGTACTGGAAGAATTCTGCAAGGAGATGGCGGCAACAGCTTGTGTCACCCACTACCCACTTGGTGTTTAACATGTGAAAAAGTGACTCTGATATGGCCAAGAATTCAAGTGCAATACTTGTTTTTAATAATGGATCAGTTGAAGATAAAATAGGACTACATAGAATATCTTTTTACACTAGTTTGCACCTTATTTCCCAGGCTGCCAGCCTCAACTCCTAAGCCAGGACTCTTGTCTGTAGGTACAGTGCCTTCCCATCCATCTCTCCTATGAGGATTACATCAGCGACATCTAGTGGCTGAACTGCTAACTGCTGCAATACTTCTGTGTCTATCTATGTGCAGCTGTTTTCCCCAGGTGTCATTTTATTACCAAGGAAAACAAAAGTTTGCTTTCTTAAAACAGAATGAATTTGCGATAATTCAGGTTGGAGTGAGCATCCGAGATATCTCCCAGTGCATCACTGCTGAATATATGCAAACTAACCATTGTTGCCCTTAGAAGCTAAGCACACCTACAGATCCGCTGGAATGCAATGATGTGTCAGCTTGTTAAGGTGCACAGAGCCATAATAATCCAATATGCATACAGACTGTTTTGGATTGGTTGATCCTCATCAGTGCATGACATGGATTAATTTGGCTCTATGGAGTAGGGCTTGAAACGCAGGATTTTATTACCAGAAACTGTTTTTTTCAGCTTTTGTAGCCTGATTATGTTTTATACTCTTTCTCACAGTGCTGGGCAGCTCATACTCTTTATGTTGTGATCCATGTACATAGACACATTCTGTGCACCTGAATTTTTTTTGCATGCTACAATGTTGGCTCCACCACACCAGGCCTGAAGGAGAAACACACAGACACAAGTAGGATTTATATCTGAACTGCATATTGATGGTTTTAAAGTAAAAAAGTTTGAATCTGGATGATCCGTGCCCCTTGAGATGTTCTGTAAAAGTAAGGTGTGATGGCTCAGCCTGTAAGGTTCATGTAGTGATGGTGCTCCTGGGGCCATGTACATTGGCATAGCATTGAATGTACCCTGCCTGCAGATCCAGCAGTGCTCCATTTACTTATTGTGCAGCTGTGTGCCTTCCCTTTTGCCCTGCAGGAGGCAGCACTTCTTCTGTCACCCTCACTTTATCCAAGCCCAATCTGGTGCAATATGTTAGTTGGTACGGGGATATTTAGTAAGTACAGTAGATTTTATACTCACAACAGTAGGTTGCTGGGTGAGGTAACCACTCGTTTTCGCTTGTGGGGAAATTCCGTCCCCACTCAGCCTTTGTTCTTGGTCGCTGCTCCAAAAAATAGATCTATTGTAAGCTTTCCGTTATAGATCTTCCCCTAAGAGAAGGGGTTAGGGTAGGGTTAGGGGTTTGTGGGAAGGGTAGGAGGCACCTGGTAGAACGGAAAATAGTATATTCACTCTATATGGTAGATACAGCATTCAATAAAAAATGGTGTGATCCTACCTTCTAGGTGTCCCCTTTCGGGAAGTATACAAACGGGAGTTTTATTTTGAACAAGACAACGCATTTCACGGTCAGAGCCGCTTCCTCAGGTCAATGATAGTGCCTCTGTTCACTGTCTGCATAAACTCCCGTTTGTATACTTCCCGAAAGGGGACACCTAGAAGGTAGGATCACACCATTTTTTATTGAATGCTGTATCTACCATATAGAGTGAATATACTATTTTCCGTTCTACCAGGCGCCTCCTACCCTTCCCACAAATCAGTATAGGTAGCTGGGTATATGTGCCTCAGTATAGGTAGCTGGGTGTAGGAGCCCAGGTACATGTTATAACTTACCTCCCTCCAGCTCCAGCGGTGGCGTCCTGGTCTTCACTTCACTGAGGGAGAGCTCCGGCAGGCAGAGTGAGTGGAGGCAGAAGTATTGCTTCCAGCGTCGCCCCTGGCCTCTCTCCTCCCCCTCAGCGGCCAGCAGCAGCATCTGATCGGACCTACAGCTGCTGGCCACAAAATTCAATAGGACGCGGCCATGAGGCTGCGATCTACCGATCAGGCGGTCGCGATCTACCGGTAGATCGCGATCGACCTATTGGGCAGCCCTGGTGTACACCATTGTCTGTATTATTACTGTATGTACACGATGTTTGTTTCTTACTTTGCAAAGTGCCACACAATATGTTGGCACTTTGTAAATCAATAACAATAGTAATAGCAATAATAAGGAGAAATAAATCACGAGTTAAGTCATTAAGGCAGCGGTCACACTTGTCTGCTATTATGCGCGTTTTTTGCACACATATACTAAGAATCGGGCTGGGAACACACTAGGCTTTGCGTGAAAGGTTGCATTTTGCTGCATATGCATTTGTGTGGTTTATGTGCGTTTTGAGTGCGTTTGCGCTTCCACACATGCGTTTTGCTTGCATAATTAATGCATTTGCGTTTCGAACATATGAATCACAAGTCTGCGTTTTACGCTCATCACTAGGAAATCAACAGGAAGCGGAAATACATCATCAAACTTGTTTTTTTTTTAAAAAAAGAAGCATAAAAAAACGCAATAAAAAGGTATACCTCTGCGTCACCATTGACAAACATTATGTGCATTTTTGATGCGTTTTGGAAAAATTCAAGTTCAGCGTTTTCAAAAACGCACATTGCAGAATGCAATTAACTTACATTATGTGCGTTAGTTAACGCTAGCGGTTTACGCAATGCTGGCGTTTCTGCCTAGTGTGCTCCTGCCCTCAATGTTAATCAGTGGGCTAGTTCACACTTGAATGC
This sequence comes from Hyperolius riggenbachi, assembly GCF_040937935.1. Taxonomy (NCBI): domain Eukaryota; kingdom Metazoa; phylum Chordata; class Amphibia; order Anura; family Hyperoliidae; genus Hyperolius; species Hyperolius riggenbachi. Next base: position 357,021,463 of record NC_090651.1, on the reverse strand, counting down.
GTTTTTCCCAAGCAGAACTGACAGCAGTGCAGAACGGTATGCATTTTCCTATAAATCACATTAGCTTCTGTGGACACGTTAGCTCAAATGCCTGGTGTGCAGAAAACGCATGCAGAAAAACGAATAGACAAGTGTGACCAGAGATGGATTAAGATGTAATAGGGCCCTAGGCAAGAGAGTAGATTTGGGACCCCCTTGTGGACTTTTTGGTAAGCTTAAGTGGAGAGAGGTCAGAGAGGGTGGCAGGTGGGCCCCTTGACACAGACTAGGCCCCAAGCACCTGCCTAGGTTGCCTGGTGGATGATCCTGCTCTCTGTGTGACCCCTGCTTCAAGGAAAGATAAATTGTGAGTTAACCTCCCTGGTGGTATGATTATTTCCAGATTTTAGGGTCTTTTCAGCTTGCTTCAGACTCTAAAATCAGGAAAAAAAATCATGCTGCCTGAAAGCCAGCAGCAGCCCCAGCACTTACTCACCCACACAATGTACTGCAGGGAAAACTGCTCCTCAGGTATACAAAACCTGGCTACAGGCTGGTGCCAAGTCTCAGGCCGGATTGCTCACACAGCCCTGGAAACGTCCACACAAATAAAGATGGCACACTACTGGTTGCAAATCAATTGCTGTGTGTCTCACTCACCCCTGGGCTCCAGCGCTGCAATTTTCCCTCTGTCCTCCAGGTGGCGCTGTAACTATGTAGTGAGATCACTGACGGCAATCTCACTAGAGTGATTCAGAGCCTTGGAGGACAGGAAGGAGAACGGCTACCGACGTCTGGATCCCCCAGGAGGTGAGTAAAAATGTCCGCTGCTTGCACTGCTCTGCATAGAGCTCCCGGGGGCTAGGGCTTACCACCAGGGGGTTAATAAGTAAGGTGAGATCATTTAACAGAAAAGATACAGACATACAGAGAAAACTATTGCGCTTTTCTCCTGGCAGACTCAAATCCACTGGGCTGCGCTCTGTAGGCAGTAGCAGCATTAGGGGGTCTTGCCCAAGGTTTCCTTACTGAATAGGTGCTGGCTTACTGAACAGGAAGAGCCCTTAATACACTATACAGCCAATTTAACAGAAAAGATGACTGTATTACTTTACTCTTCAATGGCCTTTTACAAATTTCTAGTAAAAAGGATGGACCCAGATTATGCCCATTACATACCCAGATCATGCAGCTCACTTTTTCCCCATTAGAATATACCCAGATTAGGCTCATTAAATACCTATATCATTTAGCCCACATTTCCCCAATATAGAGGTGCCTGGATTTCACCCACTTAGAACAGATATCATGTATAACATATCCCATAGTGCTGTACAGATACATTATCTGGCACGGATGGGGAGTTGGTTGATGTGCTCTCTGGTTGCTTGAGACTTAATGTTAAAAATAGGCCTAGCTAATGCAGTAGTATACACCACTCTATATACATACCATATAGCTACGCTATAGCAGCATATAGCGAGTGGGAACGCAGAAAATCAGCCGCGTTCCCGGCCTGTCGGCGGCTGTCGCCGAACCTGGAAGTAGCCACCGGCGGGGACAGGACGATCGGAACGGGGCTGCGAGGGCACCATCCAGCTTCAGGGGGCTGAGGGATGCCCCGGGTGAGTAAATGTCATTTTTTTTCCCTTAAGTATTTCTTTAAGTGGTTAAAGCAGAGAGAAATAAGAAAATGGGATACATGGCAGTGACTGCAAGCCAGATAACTAGAGATTAAGGTGTTGGGGGGGTTGGGGGCTCTGGGGCACCTCTTACTCTTATAGCAATCAGTGTGTGACGGCTGGGGTGGGAGGGATGGAGGGGCGCACTTTGGTGTCTCAGCCTTGGGTGCCGGAGGACCTTGTACTGGCTCTGAGTACATGTATATGTGTGCATATACAGTATATGTGTATGTATATGTACAGTATAAGATGTGCAATTGTCCCAGAGTTTAATGCACTATCACATACTTTTTTCCTGTGTTGCTGTCACTTACACTAGGCAGTAAAAATCTGATTTTGGACTAGATTCTCAGGGTTTTTGTTTTTGCTTTATTAAAAGCGCTTGCTGATCACCAGTCGCTCCGTCCAACTGCCAAAATAGTACAAAATAGTGTACAAGTGAGTAGGGAGGCTGGCCGGCATCCTTATTTAGGTTCTTTTCCATAGAGCGCTAATCTAAAGACTAAAGTAAATACTGAGAATCTCCCATGAGGAGATGGATTAGTCCAAAACCTGTCAGATTTGTACTGCCTACTGTAAGCAATAGTGACATAGAAGAAAATTAATTTATAGCGCATTTTATCCTGGAAGAAAGGTACTTATAAATATCTGTTTTAAATTATACAATTGGTCACTGTGGTGGTCCTTAAAGTGAACCAGAGATGAAGCACCCTCATGTATTTTACCATATATATCAGTGGGAACATTAGAGAAAACACCTACCCTGCTCTCTGTTTCATCCTTCACTGCTCAGCCTGCTTCTTATCCGCCCTGATAAAATCCCTGACTGAGCATTCAGTCTGGCTTTGCTCAGGAATCATTATAGCTGAGTCATTATAGCAAAGCCAGACTGAATGCTCAGTCAGGGATTTTGTCAAATATCTGTTGCTTTCCCACCTCCCAAATTCGGACCGCAACACCATTTTATGTGGCCCTCAAGAGCTTCAAATCTGCATGATTTTAAAGAGTAAAAGAGATGATGAAATGACTCCTTTCTGTACACGTGTGATTGTATTGGTGCTCTTTGACATTTCCATGGAGATGGCAGGCCATTTATATGGCAGGTAGATGTATGTACCCGCATGCCATTGTTTGCCTTGTACACATGTGCACCATTTTTTATCTTTTTTTTTTTACTAACTTTCTGGAAAAGGGACAATACATGTGAGTGACAGCGCCCATTCTTACATTTTTTTAGTTATATCTGTATATACAAGCAACCTCCACATCTCCCATTCTGATTTGTTGCATAGGTCTACTTTTTGCAGACATTCCCAATACGCATTTAAAAGCATGTTGTCTTTGCTGTTCTCACCCATACTGCCAATAGCTGCAAGCAAGCATTTTTTTAAAGTGAGACAGTTGTTAGCAGTTTGGAGCTGCCACCCCACCCCTCCACTCCAACCCCATCCACCGGTCTGGGTATCCAACAATACATATGTACCGTATTTTTCGGATTATAAGACCTTCCGGACAATAAGATGCACCTAGGTTTAGAGGCCAGAAATCAGGGGAAAAATACTATACCTGGTGTGTCTATAGTGCACGGGCATCTTATGGATCTCTTCCCCCTAATCTGTCTCTAATCTACTCTGCCCAGCTACACTACACTAACCCCTCCTGGCCCCACCAGTTACACTACACTTCATACAACACTACACTAACCCCTGCTGGCCCACCAGCCATGCTACACAACACTGCACTATACAGTATCCAAACACTACACTAACACAACACTACACTCAGGGGCGTCGCTAGCCCTGTTTTAGGGGGGCACGTGCCCCCAATCTGTCTTGGGGTGCCACGGATCTCCGCCCGGCCGCCCCCTCTGTCAAGACTCAGCGGCTCCCTCCAGCCGCCGCGTCACTGACAGTCTCAGACCTCAGGATCAGGCGGCGAGCCGGCGACCAATCGTGCGGGCGCTAGGACCCAGCGCCTGCACTGATATGCGGAAGTGACATCACTTCCGCATATCGAGCGGGTGCGTCCAGCGCCCGCTCGTACATCTGGTCGGGTCGCCGCTGATCCTGAGGTCTGCTGAGAGGTGGGGGGGGAGCGGCGGCGACTAGAGGGGGGGCCTCCCTGTCACTCACTCACTCACTCCCTAAAGGGGCTCCCTGGCACGCACTCACTCCCTAAAGGGGCTCCCTGTCACTCACTCACTCCCTAAAGGGACTCCCCTGGCACTCACTCACTCCCTAAAGGGGCTCCCTGGCACTCACTCACTCCCTGTCACTCACTCACTCCCTAAAGGGGCTCCCTGGCACTCACTCACTCCCTAAAGGGGCTCCCTGGCACTCACTCACTCCCTAAAGGGGCTCCCTGGCACGCACCCACTCCCTAAAGGGGCTCCCTGGCACGCACTCACTCCCTAAAGGGGCTCCCTGGCACGCACTCACTCCCTAAAGGGGCTCCCTGTCACTCACTCACTGCCTAAAGGGGCTCCCTGTCACTCACTCACTCCCTAAAGGGGCTCCCTGTCACTCACTCACTCCCTAAAGGGGCTCCCCTGGCACTCACTCACTCCCTAAAGGGGCTTCCTGGCACTCACTCACTCCCTAAAGGGGCTCCCTGGCACGCACTCACTCCCTAAAGGGGCTCCCTGGCACGCACTCACTCCCTAAAGGGGCTCCCTGGCACTCATTCACTCCCTAAAGGGGCTCCCTGGCACTCATTCACTCCCTAAAGGGGCTCCCTGGCACGCACTCACTCCCTAAAGGGGCTCCCTGGCACGCACTCACTCCCTAAAGGGGCTCCCTGGCACGCACTCACTCCCTAAAGGGGCTCCCTGGCACGCACTCACTCCCTAAAGGGGCTCCTTGTCACTCACTCACTGCCTAAAGGGGCTCCCTGTCACTCACTCACTCCCTAAAGGGCCTCCCTGTCACTCAATCACTCCCTAAAGGGGCTCCCTGGCACGCACTCACTCCCTAAAGGGCCTCTCTGTCACTCACTCACTCCCTAAAGGGGCTCCCTGGCACGCACTCACTCACTAAAGGGGCTCTCTGGCACTCACTCACTCCCTAAAGGGCCTCCCTGTCACTCACTCACTCCCTAAAGGGGCTCCCTGTCACTCACTCACTGCCTAAAGGGGCTCCCTGTCACTCACTCACTACCTAAAGGTGCTCCCTGTCACTCACTATCGGGGTCCCTGTCACTCACTACCTAACTGGAGGCGCCTGTCACTCACTAGCTAACCTGGGGGTCCCTTTCACTCACTACCTAACTTGGGGGGCTACCATATTAAGGGGGCATTCTGCCTATTTATGTGAAATGCTGTCTATTTATGTGCCTCATGACTGCTGAATTTGTCTTGTTGGGGGCCTCATGATTGCTGAATTTGTCTTGTTGGGGGCCTCATGATTGCTGAATTTGTGTTGTTGGGGGCCTCATGATTGCTGAATTTGTCTTGTTGGGGGCCTCATGATTTGTTGGAGGCCTCATGATTGCTGAATTTGTCTTGTTGGGGGCCTCATGATTTGTTGGGGGCCTCATGATTGCTGAATATGTCTTGTTGGGGGTCACATGATTGCTAACTGCGAGACTATGGGAAAAGCTGAATCCTTATCATATGAGACAATAGCATTAAACCTACTTTTTTAGCGTTTTAAAACAGAAAATAAAACTGGGAGGTTCTAAAAAATTAAATACATTTTTCAGGAGTAGGATGGATGAAATTGTTTATCTTCACAGTTTATTTTCAACTTGGATTTTCCATAATGTTCATGTATGAGTTAAAACGTTTGTACAGTATTTAGTTTAAATTGCTGTTGCCACTTTGCGATAGATAAGTGACTTTTGGGTTGCAGTTTGGGCACTCAGCCTCCAAAAGGTTCGCCACCACTGTCCTAATCTGATGTCCCACCATTGCTAGGTTCATGTAAATTTGTCTCCACCCGTTACCACACCTATATTCTGGTCCATGGCCCACCAATTTTTTGGTGTGGCGCGATAATCACGCCGCACAACGTGATCGTCATATTTTTGGCACGCTAGCTGCAGTGTGCTGAATTCTGCTGCCTACAGTATGTACAGTATATGCTGTTCTCTAGTGCCTGCACTGTGTGCTGATTTACCTCCAGTGTGTACAGTGTAAGGTGTTACTCTGTGCCTTTATTGATTGTAAACCAGCTGTATTGTATGCTGATCCCTGCTACTTTCAGTATGTACAGTATTAGCTGTAAAGCCTGGTACACACATACAATTTTGATTAGCCAATTTTAGCTCTGTTCATAAAATTCATTGTCTGTTGGCCCACTTACTGCACGGGGGTGGGAAAATTGGGGGTCAGTGATTGACCAATCAAAATTGTATGTGCGTATACATCTTTGATCTATGCCTATACTGATTGTAAATGATCTAAATAAAGGACAGGGGGCTCCGTCCAATATTTCGATGGGCAGGCCCGTTATCCGTAGCTTACACCGCTGCTAAGTTCATGCGCGCGCCGCATGTACCTCCCCGCCTGGTGCCCACAGGTGCCACTGATCTCCAAGGACCCTAGAAACGCCCCTGACTACACTAACACTACACAACACTACACTAACACAACACTACACTAACACTACACAAACAATGAACTAATACCACACTACACTTCACTACACTGACACTTCCATACTGCACCTGATCCTGCCACTGCGCTCCTCTTCCCCCTCTCTGGTGGTCTTCAGTTCAGTAAACAGGCTCCTCTTCTCCTCCTGTGGCCGCCTCAGCTTCTCCGGGTCCTCCATGCTTCCTCCTGCCACCGCCGCACTCCACTTCCCCTCTCTGGTGGTCTTCAACAGGCACCTCTTCTGCAGCCAGCAGGACACTGTTCCCGGTTCAGCTTCTCTGTCTCCTCTGCCCACTGGGTCCTTCGTCTCCTCCATGCTTCTGGGCTTCCATCTTCTGTCGCAAAGTGGTTACATGCGCCGCTGTGGTTACAGTAATGACACTGCGAAGTGGAGTGTGGCAGCGAAAGGAAGCATGAAATACTTGACGAAGCTGAGGCACCTGCAAGAGGAGAAAAGGAGCCTGTTGACTACACTGAAGACCACCAGAGAGGGGGAAGAGGAGCACGGCACTGGATGGATAAGTCCTCCCTGCGCACTCTGCATCTATTTACCATATCTTCGGACTATAAGCTGCACCCACTTTTCCCCAAGTTTAGGGAAGAAAATGTGATTCTTATTGTCCTAAAAATATGATAGCTTCCGGTTTGCTGTAAGGGGCCACATTCTGGTTTTGCACCTGACATTTTTAGGTTGCCCTTCAGACTCCCCCCTCCCCCTCATTAAATTTTAATGAACAACGTGGCCCACAACTCAGACCATGTTTTAGATATTGCCCCCCTATGTGATTGTGTTTGACACCCCTGGTTTAGCGGCTTTGGGGGAGAGGGGAGGGCAGGATGTACAATCTACATATACAGATTACAGATTGTCTCAGCAGAAGGTTTATGTTGTGTCTATAGAAAGCTTTCCTCCATCCATAATCTCTGTCATTTACTGACTGTGATATTCTCTTCTCACCCCAATAGGAACAAGTGGATGTCGGCCACACTGGATCCCAGACCGCATCTCCAGCGACCTGATGCGGCTCCAGTTTCTGCGGAAGCTCGGCTCTGGGATTTATGGAAAAGTAAGTGGAAACACTTCATTAGCATGTATACACTATACAGCAATGTCCCTGTTAACAGGGGGCTTTGCTTTTTTGAGGTTTTGAGGCTAAAGGCTTATCAAGCTTCCAGCGATGTCTAGCAGCCTTTGCGCATCACCTAGTGGGCTCCTAGCAGCTTCCGACCTCCGGGCATGCAAGTTGGCGTGTCAAGTGACCCGATCCGGCCAGGTCAGCTGACATGCCGGCTTACTTGTGCAGGGGAAGACGGAAAGCCGCTAGCAGCCCGCTAGGTGACGCGGAAAGGCTGCTAGACATCACTGGAGTCTCAGTAAGTATTTGGGGGGAGGTTTGTGCTATTTTAGCTGGTTGCTCAAGAAAACGGCAAGCACATGTATCCAACATCAGGCGTTCCCCACCGGTGCCAGATGTTAGGGACTGTGCTGTATACAGTATATTATTTACATACACACATCTGAAATGTCACACAGAGTTCCTGTCTTATAAATTATGAAAACACCTTACATAGACCTCTCTCAGCACTCCACTGATGCCTTACCGTTGTGCAACCTGGGCAACTGCCCAGTGCCACCTAGCCTGCTGCCAAACCCGCGATTAGCAGCAAATGTAGGCTCATGGAGGAAATATCAGTAATGAGAGGAAATTTGGGCAATATTGGGCATTGGGTTTGGGACCACCCGCAATGTAAAATACGGCTATTTCAATGGGTGACAATAGCAGCGCCCCAAAATTTGCATTTTGGCTATGTTTTGGGAGTGTATTGGTAGGGGGTTATGGTTAACCAAGGGGAGGGTTTAAGATTAGCTTGGGGGGGGGGGGTTAAAGTTAGAAGCAAGGGGAAAACCCTTCACCCCAGCCACAAAGACAGTGCTGGAACCAGGCGACTTGACCCAGGAAAGCAGAAAAGAAATATTATCTAGATAGTTAATATATAATATCTTGTCACTTATTTGTCCCTCAGAGGGGATCACAATCTAATTCTACCACAGTCGTATGTCTATGTATGTAGTGTATGTATCATAGTCTAGGGCCAATTTGGGGTGAAGCCAATTAAATTATCTGTATGTTTTTGGGATGTGGGAGGAAACTGGTGTACCCAGAGGAAACCCATGCAGACACATGGAGAACATAAAACTCATTGGAGATGTTAACCTGGCTGGGATTTGAACCGGGGACCCAGCGTTGCAAGGCGAGAGCGCTAACTGCAACGCCACCGTGCTGGCGTACAGTGTGTACATATGTACAGTGTGTGTGTATATAGTGTGCATGTATGTGGGTGTACAGCGTGTGTGTATGTGTGTGTTTTAGGGCTCATTTCCACTAGGTGCCACGTCCCTTTCCTAAGCCGAATCGCTTAAAAGGAACCTGAGATTGGATATTTGTGTGTATTTATACTTACCTGGGCTTCCTCCAGCCCCATAAGGTGTGTGGGTTCCCTCGCTTTCCTTCCGTCTGCTCTGTTCACTTAATATGCCTCCTGGTAGTTTGGCTGGCCACGCTCTTCTGTGCATGCGCAGCCTGGCCGTGCACCTCCCCCGTCCTCCCGAAGCCAGCAGTATTCTGTGCCTGTGCAGTACTACAGCGCATGTGTGGAAGCGCATGACTGGCCAGATTACCGGGAGTGATATGAAGTGAACGGAGCGGCTTGAGATTATCATCATTTATTTCCTAAGAAAAGGAAGTGTCATTTAAGTGTGTGGCCTGAGCTGAGGGGCGGAGTTTTGGGCGCCAGAACTTCTGTGCCCATAGGCTCCTGAGCTGTAAATCCGGCCCTGGATGGAGAGGACTAGAGTGGGCTGAATTATAAAACTGTCTTTTGCTTCTGAATTCTTTTTGGTTTTAGTGACTAGGGGTGTGTCTTAAAAGTGTCCCTCTTTCTTATATCAAACGTTGGGAGGTGTGATGACAAATAATATGGCTGATGGGAATATTTGGAGATGCTTGTGTGACCCCAGAAAGCATACCTCCCAACTTTTTGAGATGAGAATGAGGGAAACTTAAGCCACGCCCTGCCACACCCCTTATCACGCCCCCATCACACCCCTAGTCATGCATATCATAAAGATTTCATAAGAAAAATATGTTTTATAATTCAAACCACACTGCTCCTTCCTACCCTGGTTCATTTTCCTTCAAATTAACATTTTACAATTATTAATATATTAATTTAAAGGATGGGAATAAAGTTTAGAGTCAAACACACACATTTTTTTAGTAGAGAAATATATATATTTACATAGAAAGAGGGACAAAGTCCTGAAAGAGGGACAAATGAGGAGGGAAAAGGGACAGAGGGACAGGGCTCCCAAAGAGGGACTGTCCCTCCAAAAGAGGGACAGTTGTGAGCTATGCAGAAAGTGTCACGTATGTCACTATTATCTTAAATCATGCCAGTTTGGTGGCGGCTGGAGCACAAGATGGTAACCTGTGATTTCACCTCCTCCAGGTCCTGCTGGCAGCAGATTCCCGATCAGGCCACCGCATTGCAGTGAAGACCATCCGGAAGCGGAGTCTGCTGAAGATGCCAGAGAAGATCCGTGTGGAGAGAGGACAGTCCTGCAGGTGGCATCTGGGTGCCCTTTCCAGAAGCATCCACACTTCGCATTCCAGACCAAGTCACTGGTCCTCTATAGGCACTGTACACACATCTCTCTCATCATGTCACTTCGGGTATCCTTTAATACTGATGATCCCTAATAAATATGGAGAAATGTCCATATCATAAATATGGCAAGCGGCTGATTTCCTGAGACTTCCTTGTATTCCAACAAATCTGTGGATCACCTCCTTTATTAAAGGGAACCTGAGGTGGGAGGGATGTGGAGGCTGCCATATCTATTGCTTTGTAAACAATGCCAGTTTCTGGGAACTCCTGTTGATCTTTCATACAAAACCCTGGAACAAGCATATTACTAATCCAGTAAAACAGAGTCAGAGTACTTGATCTGCATACGCTTTTTCAATGTCCATGGGTAAATGTAATAGACACAGGATCAGGAGACCTACCAGGTAACTGGTATTGTTAAAAAGGAAATAAACATGGCAGCCTCTCTTATCACACTCATCTTGTGTTTATTTTAAAGAGAAACTAACCAAGAATTGAACTTCATCCCAATCAGTAGCAGATACCTCCTTTCCCATGAGAAATCTTTTTCTTTTCACCAATAGATCATCAGGGGAGTCTGTATGGCTGATATTGTGGTGAAACTCCTTTCACAGGAAACTGAGGACCATGGTCCTGGCAGTTTCCTGTCAGTGAACCTCGTTGCATTGTGGGAAATAACTGTTTACAGCAGTTTCCAACTGCCAAACAGCAGCTACTTCCAGTGACATCACCTGCCAGCAGTAAAGATGTCACCATGTGATAAGTCAGAATGTAGATCAGGGAGAGGAAAGATTTTACAATGGGAAAACACTGATTAAATCATTTATACATCATTATTGTAAAAATGAAGCACTTTATACATTTTCACTGGAGTTCCTCTTTAAGCACACCCAAAGTGAGAGTTATATGGAGGCTGACTTTTTTTTAACCACCCTGGCATTCTATTAAAATCACCAGGGTGGCAGCGCAGCAGTTTTTTTTTCTTCTAAATCATGGAGCTAGCCTAGCGCTAGCTACATGAAAGCCGCTGTGCCGCGGCATCCCCCCACCCCTTTCGATCGCCTCGGGCGATCAGCAAACAGGAAATCCCGTTCAGAACTGTTTTCCTGTTTGGCTTGCCATGGCGACGATTGGGATGACGTCAGACGTCATAGCATCGGAGGGAGTCCCGATCCACCCCATAGCGCGGCCTGTCGGTGATTGGCCAGGCTGCGCAAGGGGTCTCGGGGGGCGGGGCCTGTAAAGCGGTGCATCAGCGTCTAGTGATCACAACTTTGCGGGGAGGGAAGGGACGCGAGCGGGGACCGGCGCTATGGAGGAAGCGGGGGAGTGGCAGAAATTGATAGGCAATTGTAAATAGTCAGCTGGTGACATTCTGCATGTCGACAGCACGGCTGTGATTTATGGGGGGCAGAACGGAGCGCAGGGGGGTCCTGGAAGGACGATATATAGGAACAGGCTGGTGATTATATGCACAGCCAGCCTCTGTCTGCTATCAGGATTCTTAGAACCCACCTCGGGTTCTCTTTAAGGCCTGGTGCACACTAGAGGAGTTTTTAAATCTGCTGCTAATGTTATCCTATGTGTCTGTGCACACTGGAGCAATGAGGTTTTGTAAAAAAAAAAACCATAGCATTACATTGGGAAGAGCTTTTGAAACCTAAAAGCTCTTCCCAATGTAATGCTATGGGGTTTTTACAAAACCTCATTGCTCCAGTGTGCACAGACACATAGGATAACATTAGCAGCAGATTTAAAAACTCAAAACGCTCAGAAAAACTCCTCTGGTGTGCACCAGGCCTATCTCCAGAAGAAACTTACTTGTATTAACTCGTGTTAACATATTTTAAATTAAGATTTTTGTGACAGAGGTCCTTTAAGTATTATATCGTCTAGCAGGACACAGGAAGACAGTTTGACAGTTACACAGCCTGGAAAAGTGTATATGTTTCTTCAACAGCTGATTGATCACAACACAGCAACTGTTCTGTTCCCGGTTTAGTTACAGTAAAACAGATCTCCAGCCTCAAATCAAAAATCCTGTAATAGAAAGTTTTATATTGACCTGAGAAGTCTTGTACCGCAAAGCGATCTCGAAGACCCTGCATCATCTGACTTCCTGTACCTGGCCCCGCCTCCCCCTTTACTGCACTAAATAGCTTGGCATTTTTCCCTGTGGAGAGGGGAGGCGGGGCCAGGCGCCAGAAGTCAGGTGATGCAGGGACTTCGGGATGGCTTCGCAGGACAAGACTTCTCAGGTAGATATAACTCTCTATTTCAGGGAGACTGGAGGATTTTTTTTATTTGAGGCTGAAGATTCGCTTTCATACACAGCCTGCATTCTTGTTCAATACAGGTGCTGTGGCGCCTCTTAGTGGAAAGAAGTGAAACATTCATATGAATGCAACGTGTATTAGAAATAGTATATTAAAATACAGTATATAATTTCACGTTGGAAAAATTAGTTTAACCTCCCTGGCGTCCTGATTCTACACGGCCGCGTGTGGTTTTTTTAAACCTATCGCTTGCTACATGATAGCCTATCGCTTGCTACATGATACACCCCCCCCCCCCCCACTTCCTGCTAATTCCTGCCCACCCTTCCGATCATGCCAATCAGGGAATCCCGTTCTGAACGGGATTTCCTTCAGGGCTTCCCCATCGCCATGGCGACGAACGGAATGACATCATCGACCGCATAAAGAGTCCAGATCCACCCCTTAGCGCTGCCTGCCACTCGATTGGAGAAACACGCAGCTAGCAAAGTGCTAGCTGCATGTTTCAAAAAATATTATTCAAATCGGCCCACCAGGGCCTGAGAGGTGCCCTCCAGCGTCACTGGACGAGCTCAGCTCGTTCAGAATGCTAGGGAGGTTAATACAGAAATTCACTGTGAACAATTTAATACACAACGGGGCATACATATTCAGTGTTCACAGGGCATAAGTATTCAGTTTTCAAGGAGAAAATCCTGAATAGCCAATAATAATCCTAACATTTGTATAGCGCTTTTCTCCTTTTAGACTCAAAGCACTTATAGGAGTCATCAGGCAAAACATAAAAAAAAATGCTTTACTCACCTGGAGCGTTCTCCAGCCTCTAGCAGCCGACTGTCCCACGCAGACCACTCCGCCATCTTGGGCTCCTTGCACAATGCAGAGGCCGTCCTTACTGCGCCTGCGTGAAGTGGTCATGATTGACAGCGTGCTTCACACAGGTGCAGCAAGTACCTCGGGCTACGCATCATGCGAGGAGACCGGGACAGCGGCGGAAAGTTCAGCGTGGGTCAGTCGGCTGCAAGGGGCTGGAGAAAGCCCCAGGTGAGTAAAAGTTTTGTTTTTTACCAATATAACTCCTTTAAAAGCTACACCCACTAAGGGAGTGCTCAAGGGGTCACCCTGCACTGTTAGAAAATATTGCCTAAGGACTCTTACTGAATAGGTAGTGACCCTAGCCAGGATTCAAACCCTGGTCTCACATGTCAAAGACAGAGCCCTTAACCACGGGCCAGAAATTGACATGTATGTGCTAGCTAGACAGTACAATACGCAAGTACCAAAAGCTCTTATTGGTTTGCATTATTCAAGGACTCCCAGTACATTTGTCGCAGAAGAGGCTCTGAAAAGCCCATGTGTTTCGTAGGGCGATGGACGGTTGGTGAGATGCTAACTATTCTGCAGTTGCTACACGATTGGACTATTTGCTTTATGTCAAATTGTTCCTGCCCCTTCCTGCTCCCATTGGCCAAGGACTCAAGTCATGTGATGCTGTGACAGGATTTGTGGGCCCTGGTCTTCAGTTAGCCTAGAACGGCTTTTCCTGTGAGAGAGATACACGTGCAGCCCAGGGGCCTTCTATGTGGGATGTGTGACTGTTGCCCATAGCAACCAACCAGTTCTTGTTACAGTTGAAAAAGGTACAGTAAAACAGTTGGGAGCAAGATGAACATTTTAATGTTGCCCATTCACAGTACACTCCAAATGATTGACCATACAATCAGATTGGGCAGTGTTAATCAACCGACAACAAACTATCGATGTACAGATCATTCAGTAAACCCATTTTTCAGAACAATCCCGTTGATTATATTTTTGCCCAAGATTGTATCCGATTGGTCACCAATCTGATAGCTCGGGAGATCATATTAATGGGCACCTTTAGGGAACCAATCATTTTTCTCACATACGCTGAGGAAGGCAAAGGCAGGGCACAGAGCCACCAACTTCCTGTTCCCAGCCAAGAGACTGAAAACATGGCTTTTAAAATCTACAGAATGCCAAATAAAAAAAACTGAGAAGCGGCAAGTCCTGATCAGGCTGATCGATAGTTCATTTGTCACACAGGTCTGCTCCAAGTATAAAAACACCAGCACTGGAAGCGGTTCTGCAGCAGCCCTGCTTGGTAAATGTCTCTTAGGTTCCACTTGAACACGGATATAGTCTGTTGCCAGCGTCTCCAGCTTGTTCTCACACAGAGGTCCTCAGAGGAACGATTCGAGCTGGCATCTGGCCCCCAGACGAGGTATTATAATCTGTACTGAAGCAGGAAGCTCTCTGGTCTCTGATCATTGATGAAATATTAATCCTCCTCCTGCTCTGCATTTTCCTCCTCCGCATTGTCCTCCATCATCTCCTCCACATCATCGTTCTTATCTTCTGTAAACTTCTGGAACTCTCCAGTCTCCGCTGCCCACATGGCTTTTATAGTTACTTTGAACTCGGCCATCTCGTATCCAAACAGTTTCTGGAATGGAAAAACACAATCATCAGCCTCATCTTATTAATCTAGAGCATACATGTCAAACTCAACCACAAGTGGTTTACTCACTTTACATTATGTTTGGCCCACACTAGACCACCAGACAAGCTAAATTTGTGGTGAAGCCCTAGATCAGCACGGAATCCATATGGGGAGGGTGGGGAAAGCACAAGACACCAGGGAACTGTATAGGGGGGGGGGGGGACACACCTGAGATACCAAGGAACTGTATATAAGGGATGAGTGAGGACCATTAAACACCAGAACTGAATTATATAGAGGAGGGAGGGGGGCCACTAGCCACCTACAACTGTATAGGAGAGGAGAGGAGAGGAAGGTGGCATTAGACACTAATGGACTGTATAGGGCAGTGCTGTCCAACTTCGCGAGCATGGAGGGCCGTTTTTTTACCAGGCCACATGGTGGAGGGCCGGCAGACAACACCCCCCCCCCCCCCCCCCCGACAAAAAAAAATCTAGCAGCAGTTTCCCCACAAAATGCTGTCAGATTGGCTGCAGATGTACCCACAAAATGCTGTCAGATTGGCTGCAGATGTACCCACAATATGCTGTCAGATTGGCTGCAGATGGACCCACAAAATGCTGTCAGATTGGCTGCAGATGGACCCACAAAATGCTGTCAGATTGGCTGCAGATGGACCCACAAAATGCTGTCAGATTGGCTGCAGATGGACCCACAAAATGCTGTCAGATTGGCTGCAGACGGACCCACAAAATGCTGTCAGATTGGCTGCAGATGGACCCACAAAATGCTGTCAGATTGGCTGCAGATGGACCCACAAAATGCACTCAGATTGGCTGCAGATGGACCCACAAAATGCACTCAGATTGGCTGCAGATGTACCTACAATATGCTGTCAGATTGGCTGCAGATGGACCCACAAAATGCTGTCACATTGGCTGCAGATGGACCCACAAAATTCTGTCAGATTGGCTGCAGATGTACCCACAAATTGCTGTCAGATTGGCTGCAGATGGACCCACAAAATGCTGTCACATTGGCTGCAGATAGACCCACAAAATGCACTTACATTGGCTGCAGATGGACCCACAAAATGCTGTCAGATTTTTTACCAGGCCACATGGTGGAGGGCCGGCAGACAACACCCCCCCCCCCCCGACAAAAAAAAATCTAGCAGCAGTTTCCCCACAAAATGCTGTCAGATTGGCTGCAGATGTACCCACAATATGCTTTCAGATTGGCTGCAGATGTACCCACAAAATGCTGTCAGATTGGCTGCAGATGTACCCACAATATGCTGTCAGATTGGCTGCAGATGGACCCACAAAATGCTGTCAGATTGGCTGCAGATGGACCCACAAAATGCTGTCAGATTGGCTGCAGATGGACCCACAAAATGCTGTCAGATTGGCTGCAGATGGACCCACAAAATTCTGTCAGATTGGCTGCAGATGGACCCACAAAATGCTGTCACATTGGCTGCAGATGGACCCACAAAATGCTGTCACATTGGCTGCAGATGGACCCACAAAATGCTGTCAGATTGATACCAGGCCACATGGTGGAGGGCCGGCAGACAACACGCCCCCCCCCCCCCCCCCCCCGACAAAAAAAAAATCTAGCAGCAGTTTCCCCACAAAATGCACTAGGATTGGCTGTAGATGTACCCACAATATGCTGTCAGATTGGCTGCAGATGGACCCACAGAATGCTGTCAGATTGGCTGCAGTTGTACCCACAAAATGCTGTCAGATTGGCTGCAGATGTACCCACAAAATGCTATCAGATTGGCTGCAGATGTACCCACAAAATGCTATCAGATTGGCTGCAGATGTACCCACAAAATGCTGTCAGATTGGCTGCAGATGGACCCACAAAATGCTGTCACATTGGCTGCAGATAGACCCACAAAATGCACTCATATTGGCTGCAGATGGACCCACAAAATGCTGTCAGATTGATACCAGGCCACATGGTGGAGGGCCGGCAGACAACACCCCCCCCCCCCCCCCCCCAGCAGCAGTTTCCCCACAAAATGCACTCAGATTGGCTGTAGATGTACCCACAATATGCTGTCAGATTGGCTGCAGATGGACCCACAGAATGCTGTCAGATTGGCTGCAGATGTACCCACAAAATGCTATCAGATTGGCTGCAGATGTACCCACAATATGCTGTCAGATTGGCTGCAGATGTACCCACAATATGCTGTCAGATTGGCTGCAGATGTACCCACAATATGCTGTCAGATTAGCTGCAGATGGACCCACAATATGCTGTCAGATTGGCTGCAGATGGACCCACAATATGCACTTACATTGGCTGCAGATGTCCCCACAATATGCACTTACATTGGCTGCAGATGTCCCCACAAAATGCACTTACATTGGCTGCAGATGTCCCCACAAAATGCACTTACATTGGCTGCAGATGTCCCCACAAAATGCACTTACATTGGCTGCAGATGTCCCCACAAAATGCACTTACATTGGCTGCAGATGTCCCCACAAATCGCTGTCAGATTGCCTGCTGTAATGTAATATTTTCAGCCCCCCTCCACTCCGCTCCTCTCGTCTCGTTCCCCCGTGCTGCCGCCGCCACACCTCAGATAGCAACCAGCCACACCAGCGCTCGGCTGCCGCGCGGTGAATTTAAATGCAGGAAGTGACATCATCGGTCACGTCCCGCATTTAAAGTCCCCCGTGCGGCTGCCGTGCGCGGTGTAGCTGGTTCCTATCTCCTGCTCGCCGCCGGTCTGAGAGTTGAGGCGGCGGCTGCACGGGGGAACTAGGGGAGATTAGCGGAGGGGGGCTGTAATTTATTACATTATATCAGAGGAATGGGGGAAAAGGTTTAAAAAAAAAAAAAAAAAAAAAAAGCTCTGGGGACACGGAGGCTAACACTGCCACAGCAGGGGGGCCGCAGCAGAAGGCCGCCAGCTGGACAGCACTGGTATAGGGGAAGGAGGAGGGCCACTAGACACCAGGGAACTGTATAGGGGAGGGGGGCATTAGACATCCGGAAACTTTATAAGGAAGGGAAGAGGTCACTAGACATTAAGGGTGGCAAGCGACTGGCTCCTAGTGTTTAATTTCGGCCCACTTTGTATTTTGAGTTTGCCACCCCTGATCTAGAGTTAGAGATAATCCCATCCTCCTCTATACCTCTTCTACCTTCATGCCGCACTGGGTGCTGAGCGAGTGTCCCATAATCTTCAGCCTCCCCATCCCACTGCCTCAAGTCACAGAAAGGAGAAGAGGTAGCAGTGCTATTAGTCAAAGCTCCCTTTAGCTCCCATACTGCCTGTAACTAGTAGAGGTGGACATGGTAATCCCTCCGGAATCTCCTTATAAAAACACATCCATCATTCTACTTTAAATCTCACTTTTTTCCAACAAGCATACGCTATAACTCAGACCATTCCCCCTCCAATGTCTGTCCAAGCTGCGCTTGTTAATAAACATAACCTAAGAACATACTCCCTCTAGGTATACTGTAAACCAGTGGTCCTCAAACTAAGGCCCATGGGCCGAATGTGGCCCCCTGAAGCTTTTTTACTGGCCCCCCCAGACACAAAATGTATTACTTATAGATGCGGTCAGCTACATCTAACCTCCTTAGCGGTATGCCCGACACTGTGTCAGGTATACCGCTATCTGTCCTCCTGTGTGCCCCCTGCTGAATAAATGTCCTGTAATACCTGCTAAGCCTTCTGCTAGCACTAGGCTAGCTAGTAAGTGTCCTGCACCCTCCGCTCCCCCCGTTTATACATTACCCCACCCCCCCTAGATCCAGCGATCGCGCAGCCAACGGGGAAATGGGAGGAGCGGAGGGTGCAGGACACATTTACTAGCTAGCCTAGTGCTAGCAGAAGGTTTTGCAGGTATTAAAGCACATTTATTCAGCAGGGGGGCACAAAGTTGCATCACCTCCTGTGCGGCGTAACGCTCAGGCGGTTAAATATTGTTGGTACACATATAGAAGAGCAGTGCTGGCACCACCCATCCACATGGAAGCCAGAAAGCAGTAAGTTGCTGGTTTCCAATCACATTCCACATCAGGTGACACTGCTGTCCACTGCAGGATGTCACCTAGGTATGCTTTACTGTCTGGACCCCCCCCCCCCCCCCTTTCCTTTAGATTGTAAGCTCACAAGGACAGGGTTCTCTCACCCTTATGCCTCAGAATTTTCTATAAATTATGTTCATCATGTTACATTTGTCACTAATTACTTTTGTATTGAAACAAAAAGAAAACATGCATTATTAGGCAACTTCGGAAAGTAACCGATCTGCATTCAACAGTCAGCTGCCCCATGACAGCAGGCAGAGATGAACTATAAATGACACTGCAGAAGCTGTCTGTCTGAGGGAGCAGACATAGCTCCGCCCTCCTTATACATTTGCTGCGCTACCAGCAGTTGTCCTCTCACCAAGCCCATCAGCCCCCAGTCCTGTTCTTAACCCACAATTCACACCATGCAAAATGGTCTAGACTGCAAATTAGAAAATATCTTTTCATATGGTAAGGTGACTATTTGCAGTGCTAGCTTGCTGGGAAACTTTAAAGTGGCTCTGAACTCAGAACTTCCTTTCTGCTCGAAAAGATAAGCAATAGCATAATAAAAACTTTAAATAAAACATCTTTGTTACAGCTGATAGAAATCCTGCAAAGAGGGCCTATTTCCACAACACGCAGATTCTGGATACAGAAAACTGACTCCAATGAATGCCTATGAGAAATCTGCATCAGAAAAATCACGTGTAGTGTAAACA
This sequence comes from Hyperolius riggenbachi, assembly GCF_040937935.1. Taxonomy (NCBI): domain Eukaryota; kingdom Metazoa; phylum Chordata; class Amphibia; order Anura; family Hyperoliidae; genus Hyperolius; species Hyperolius riggenbachi. The sequence continues at coordinate 357,002,024 of NC_090651.1, read as the reverse complement.
TAGGCTTTCATTGGAGTCCGTTTTTCTGCATCCAGAATCCTTGTGGAGTGTAAACAGGCCCTAAATCTGAAGTGTGTCTACCTTTTACTTTCATGAAAGCAGACATAGGGTTCACATACTGTGTTTACAAATTAGCTGCTCTGCTGAGACAACCAGCTGGTACAGCTGAGAGATCCAATTACAACTTGTGATTAGTCACAAATGAGGAGGAATTAGACAGGCTAGACTCTAAATACATACTAGACAAGACAAATAACACTTATATCTTAAATCTATGGACTATTGGCCCTTTTTTATCTCTTTCCTGCTCTTAAAAGCCATTTTCTGCCAGGAAAGTGTTTTATGGTTGTAATTCCTTACCAGCGAGGGTTACTCTATAGTCCGGCATGATCCCGACCCAGACAAACTGTCGCTTGCATACCTGATTTTTAACTCTATCAGGAAGAGTAATAAAAAGAAAGGAACACAGCCTTGTTATTTGTGTGCGTGGCACTGTACATACATGTGTCCATCTCATAAGGTCACCTCGGGTATCCTTTAAGACCAGCAATGGACAATCAATGTAAGATGAGTTACTCACCAGGACGCGAGCTTGCTCGGGGGTCAGAGTGTCGCCCTCTTTACACACTTCATAATCCGACAAGAGGGTCACGACTCCTGCAAGAGGGGAAGCAGAGCGGGTCAGGGCGAAGAAATGATAATCTGTTCCATGAGGCAGCGCTAACATGCGAGTCTCATCACTGATCAGCCAACCCAGGCGTCACATATACAACGGTATCATATCCCCTCCTCCTGATCGGCTGTGTGCACAGGGCTTGGGCGGAAACTTGCCGAGGGGGGCTGGACATGGAAGAGGCGTTGCAGTATATGGAAGAAGAGGCTGCGAATGTTGTAAATAAGAACTAACACATGGAAAGAGAGCTGCTGCCCAAGGGACCTGTACAGAACTGAAGGAGGCTGCTGTACATGAATGTTACACATGGAAGAGGGCTGCAGAAGGATTAGGAAGGGGCTGCTGCACATGGAAGGGAAGATGCAAGAAAGTTGGCCTAGGCCCGGGGGTGGGAAAAGTATAGATCTGGCCTTGTGTGTGTATGGAACTTTAAATGAACCTGCAAGCACCATTCTGACTGGCTGCAGACGTTCTGTTTTTTTAATGCCTATATAAAATAGGTGAACCAGCTGTGGAGAGTAATAATCATCATTAACCAGCATTTCTATTTTGCTCTAATAGAATATTTACAGCATATTATATACAACCAGCAATTTTTTTTTTTACTAGAACTGCATTCAAAGGGTTAACACAGGCTTTAGAAATTTCCCTTCCAGCAGTGATGGCTGCTTCCGAACTTTACATAATGTTATCTTGTGTTTAATTGTATCAAGTGAGAAATGGAAACAAAGCCTTCTCTCACTCTGCCGGGTCCCCTGAACAAAGTCTTGCTTTCTGATTAAGTTAGAGGATGAATAAAGCAGTTATAAATAAATGCAAAGTCAGCTCTCAGAGTAAAATAAGTGTACTTTAGGAACGTATAATTTCTAAATGAATAATACTTATGCACAAAAGCAAATGTGCTAAACGTATGGCATATAGAAAGTAGGAAAACATGTTTTTATTGAATATTATGTCAGGGTTTTATACCGCTTTAAGCGTCAGTTCTCCTAGGGTTGGTCAGATATGGGCTCTCAGCCACTGTCATACCAACAAATATGTATTGTAGTATCACAGCTATCGCCAATTAAATAACTTCTGGTCTAATGTCTTAAACCAGAATCCTTTTATATAAAAAGGTAATCTTGTACTTCTATAGAAAGAATATACAAAAATTTCACACAACAGGGTTATAAACAGTATACCAATAGCAAAAATATCTAGCAACATATCTGAGTATCGGCCACAAGCTCCTGATTGTGCTCCCATGGACGGGCGCATTCTGCACATGCGCAGCACAAGAAAACTTTTTTCTCTTTTAAGTTTATTGAAAGAAAAAAGTGAGGCTATGTTATAACATCTATATGGATGGCATAAGAAAAAATTAGACACATACAAATATTATACACACATTACTGGTTACATTTACTTCTTTATCAAACAAACAAACGTTCCTTGGAAGTGTAAATCTCTAAGCATAGAAGCTTGAGGTAGGCATTACTGCACGCTTGATGGGCAGATACAACAGACATCAGATAGTACAGAAATTATGTCTAGTGAGTGGGAAGCATGTGGCAGTTGAGTAAAACTAACTGCAAAATTCTTCCATATGGGGAGCACTTGCAGTTCAGAGAGAGCATGTTCCCCATGGGAGAATAAGGGCATTTGTTCCCCATCTTTAGGATATCATATTATTAGGTTACAAAGGAAGTCCAAATTTAAGGCTATATTCAGTGGCGTAGCTACGGTGCTGTGGGCCCCGATGCAAGTTTTACAATGGGGCCCCCCAAGCACTCTATACACAACAATTGACACGGCGCACCAAAACCTGCCAATGGCAACTACAGTGTCAGAGGTGCAAGAAGGGGGTGGGGAACAGCTTGTTAATGATTAGCACTATTTAAAGTATCTATAGAAGTGATTATTACCAGTACAGGACCAATAGAGAGCTAATACTGTAGTTGAGGGAGGGCCCTTCGGGGCCCCTCTGGCCCAAGGGCCCCGATGCGGTCGCTACCTCTGCACCCCCTATTGCTACGCCCCTGGCTATATTATGTAGATGGCCTATTAGAATAGGTGTCATAGATCGCCAAGTACATAAACCAGTGTACTGCACATGCGCAGGGACTGAGGGCGCGTGCGGCCAGTGGCTCGCCCGGCTGACAGAGGGGTGATGCAGGTGAGTGGAGGATCGTGGAATCATAGCGCGGGCACAGGATGACTGCAGGGGGTTAGACGACGCCCCAGGTAAGTTAAACTGCTGTTTTCTTTATTTATTAGGTGCCCTAACTACAGTCCCCATCTCTTTCGTTACCAGGGACTACCTGTTAAAGGACCACTATCGCGAAAAACAAATATGTTAAATTTTAAATACTTGTAAACACATACAAATTAGAAGTACGTTTCTTCCTGAGTAAAATGCAGGGCTGTGGAGTCTGTACAAAAATCATCCGCCTGGTTATATTCTGCTACATTGCCAGGGAGAGGGAAGCTTTATATATCCCCTCCCACATTACTGCTCCTTGGCTGAGGGCAGTACAGTGTGGCATGGGGCTGAGAAGGGAAATACACCTCACCCCTCTGCAGAAGCACAATATATGGGTGTGCTCATGTGTTACATAGTTACATAGTTATTTTGGTTGAAAAAAGACATACGTCCATCGAGTTCAACCAGTATAAAGTACAACACCAGCCTGCTCCCTCACATATCCCTGTTGATCCAGAGGAAGGCGAAAAAACC